>NC_048304.1:108199030-108283952 GCF_013100865.1 Trachemys scripta elegans
TTATTTATTTATTATTTATTGAGGCTTGCACCGGGGTGAATTTGAGAGTCAGCGTTTAGCAGGAATGTCGGTTGGATGTGGGCCAGTGGTGTCAGACATAAAGGGGGTTTGGTTTGAAATGCTTGCAAGGCAGCTAGGACAGGGAGCTGCCAAGTCTGCTTGCATGGATCAAGACTGGAGAAGTGAACCAGGACATTGCTACAGTCTTACTGCACACAGGTGATGCAATCATTGCATGCAGGAAAATCAGGTACAATGGTCTTGAGCACTACAGGGAAACTGGGCACATTTATCAAACACTGGGGCCAATTTGTGGTTAGGAGAACTTAGAGATTGGATTGATGGAAGGCAGATACCAGGCACTGGGTTGAGGAATACGCCAAGCTAATTGCTGGCATCCCAATGACTGTGCAGGTGAGATGCTCAAGGGTGTTCCCAGAGACAAGCATGGATGAGAGACCCTGGAGATGACTGGTGGACGCTGTTAGCCTGGAGGAAGAAAGAGAGCCCTTAAGTTTTCATAGACTGAGGTGCTGTCATTTCTCCTCACAGATAGGATCCAAAGGAGGGCTGAATTGTAGGGGTTGGGTAGAATATATATTTATTAAGAGGCCATAGGGTAGTTTAGACCTCCCTATTAAAGTTAAAGCTTAATAAAATGGTGGCTTTCTGCATTGAAACCCACCCCTGCACCATTTCTGCATCTGCAGATCAATGGCACTTTGAATCTCATCATTAACTTCACAACCCCAAAAAGCTGGAGTGACATTTGCAATCTCTGCCACCTAATTATCCTGCATCACAATGGATTCGCCTTTAAGAACTGAATTCAATTACTACAGTTCTAGGTTGTCTACTAGTTGTTTTCAGGAGTATGTGTAACTCCCATTAGCATTACTGGTAGTTATCCTCATATGTATGCTATCAATGAGAGAATAGATCAGAGTCTACAGTGCTTATCGCTACTAAAATCAATAATTGTCATATGTTTGGGAGTGACAGTTTAGAGATTCTTATGCTATTTAGAAGTTTGAACTCTAATAAGACACAGGCATCAATCTGAAGATATTATACCTACCTTGGGTATTTTCTTTTCACTTGGGGAAAGTCCTCCCAGGGCTGCAAAAGGGGCTGAGAGCAAATAGCTGAGACGTAAAGGAAAACGGTTAAAATGTCAAGAAAATGCATTATCTGCAAAGGTTCTGCTCATGTCAGTAAAGCATGAGACCAAAACTACATTTTAAAAATTCATACAGTTCCTCCCATTCTCTCAACTAGAAAAGGATCAAATTCTACCCTTTGATTTGGGTGCACAATTCCCAGTGAAGTTAATGGGAAATGCACTGCCATTTTCTGAAGACAGAATTTGACCATTTTGCATTTAAAATCTATAGGCCCTGGAGAGCTCAGCACCTTCAAAAGTCAGATCATAGAGGTCTCAAATTGAGGCACAACGAATTAGTGAGCACATTTGAAAAGCTGGCCTTAACCTTGTGCCTTGGTTTCCACATCTATACAATGGGGATATTTTCCTCTCATGGGGGTTTTTTGAGGCTAAATTCAGTAATGGCCGCAGAGCCCTAGGAGCACCATGGGTAGGAGGACAATGCAAGTATGTGAGGCATCAGAAGGGAGTTTTCCTGCCGCATGCCTGGATCAGCTGCATAGTGTTACAGGAATCATTGTTAAAAACAGAAGTCAATTCTGTGAGATGGGACTTGCTCTCTATTATTAGACACGGAATCATCATTCAGCAGGAAATCTCACTGCTCCTTTCAAATATACTTACCAGTCTGCTGGTTTAGTATCTAGTGAAGGAATCTCGGGAACAAAAGTAGTCAGCTGTGCCAACTCTAGTGATTTCCGAATGGAGACTAAACCAGCAGTAGTCTTTAAGTTAGCCATGATGAATGCTGTTAATAATGGTAAACTTTCTTATGTATTGCTGGTCTTACACACAGCTGGGTAGGGTTGAGGACTAGCTGCAGAAGGCTCACAGCCCCCTTCCCCTGTCATCCACTGCCTTGGATTTCTTCTAGACAGGCTACTGCATCATGTTTCCATGGAAGACACGAGACACAGTCTGTATTGGGACACAAGGGACCATTCTGGTGGTCATCAGATGCAGACAGTTTGTTACTATGACAAGTTCTTTCTATTATGACATCATGAAATCCTTGAAGAAATGATGTATAAAGCATCCTGCAGCTACATTGTAGTAGAAAACCCCCATTTGATGATTCCCCATTTACAACTAGTATTTGAGATGTCATTTAGCCAGTTCTTAATCCATTTAATATGTTTTTTTTTATATTATATAGACTCAACTTTTAAAATCAAATTGCCTTATAAAAGTCGATGTATAGCACCTCAATGCAATTATCTTTTATCAATCAAACTTGTAATCTCAAAGAATGCAATCAGGTTTGACAAGACTGTTTTCCATAAAACTGTGCCGAGTGGCATTAATTATATTCCTACCCTTTACTTCCTTATTAATTGAATCATTTCTCAACTTTTCCATTATTTTGTCTGGGACTGATAGTTACGTGTACCTGTGCATTGCATCAGAAGAACTGTGCTAGCTACATCCATGTGTAAATGCTATTACAGGTCTGTCGCATCTTACACGCATTTAACATGCGCGATTTCAGCTTTACGCGGTTAGCAAAAACAAAAAACAAAACAAAAAAAAGAGAAAAATAACAATTTTAATACTGTTCCTGTAGTGCGGGCGATTCTGCCCACCATTACACTCAATGTAATTTTGACTATACGCGATTTTCGCTTTAAGCGCTGACTGCGGAACGTAACCCCAGCGTAAGAGGCGACAGACCTGTACAGCTAACATAGCTCTAGCATAGTTACTGTGAATAGTGTGGACAGAAATAAGAACCAGGGTGGCTCAGCTGTGCTACAGACTAATCCTCCCTCGATAGCCTGAAGTACATTTTTACAAAATGGCCCATACACTAGTATTATGGATCACAACTGGGAAGCAGCACGTCTATGTCATGTAAAGTCGCAGGATGGGTTGTCAATTGTAGGGCCTGAACCTAAAACCCTATGGATCGAAAAGTATAACTCTCTACTGCCTGAACAAAAAGACCGAGTTCTTAGCTTAAAGCCAGTAGCACAGTCCAAAGCCGTTATGTAGTCCAGCCACTAAAAGAGACAAAGAGGCAGCATGGGTTACACACACACACGTTTTTATTTCATTCGCTACCAAACAATCGTAATTGAATCTTCATGTGGAAAATGTTCACGTAAAGAAACTGAACTGCAGTATACGTTCCGTTTCCAAATCCCTGCCTGGCAATTTAGATATGCACCATCATTAACATCCACAGTTTATTTTTAAGTACTCCCCTTTAATATAGATATTAAAAGTCTCAGAAGTCTCCACAGTTTCTTATTCCACATCAAGAACTAGAGACCAATCCTGAAGCTTGCCTGTAGTTGCAGGAAAATTTAGGGATGAAGCAAAGTCAATATAGATGTATAAATTCATAAAGGTGTGTTTGTCCCACAGATTAGACCACAATTTTAAGCCTTTTTTTAAAAATAACACACATTTTAGAAAGACTTAATAGTAATAGATATTTCCTGATTTACTTTTTTCAAATTTTTATTTGGATTGAAATGTTCTACTGCAGCCTTGAATCAAAAGATTTCAATATTGAGCCAGTCTGAGTGCCTGAAACTTTTTAGAAAATGACTGTAATCAAAAGGAAACTAACTTGCAGAGAAAGGGAGTGAAAGCTGTAGGGTTTGTCTGTTAAGCAAGGATTTGATTGGGGTTTGCCATTCTTACAGATGGTTACATTCTGGGAATCCGTGTCTCAGAAACACCATTCCAGAGTATGGGTTCTTTTCACTGGGAGGTGGACATAACCTGCCCACCTACTCCTCCCCAGATTGTCCATTTAATCACAACAGAGTTTCACCATCTATGAAGAGACTGGGAGAATGAAGAATCCCAGTCTCTATTTCTTGTGACCAAAGGAGATGAACAAAGGAGATCTGGGGTATGTCTACACTGCAAAAATAAAAAAATAAAAAAATAAAAAAGACCCGCAGCATCAAGTCTGAGTCTGGGTTAACTGACTAAAAATAGTAGTGTAGATATTTGGGTTCTGGCTGGAGCCCATGGTCTGAAACCTGGTGAGGGGGGTGGATCTCAGAGCCCAGGCTCCAGCCCAACGCTGAATGTCTACACTGCTATTTTTAGCCCCGCAAGATGAAGTCTGATGACTTGAGCTCTGAAACTCACTGCCATGGGTCTTTTTCACAGTGTAGACGAACCCTCAGTTCCATTTTGGTCTACTACCATAACAGGTAGAGATAAATGAGTGAGTCCACATGAACCCACCTAGTCACTCCCACCTCCCAGGGAGGAGCCATAGATCTCCAAAGTAATGAAGGTCAGAGGCTAAGAGTAAAAACAAACTAAATTATTGTTCCAACTGATCCACTGGTTCTATCTTTGGACTCTCACTGCCTGGAAAGCAAGAATTGATTCCCATAATCAGCCCCTGTCCCATTCATCCCCATGGCCTTTCAACATTTTGGGAGGAAGAATTAGCATCCCCAACAGTCAGAAATGGGTAGACAAATTTGACCCTAGATGAGGAAAAAACTGGATGAAGTCCCTTATGTTTTACTTTCCATAGGGCCCCCAGAAATAGCCTAAGACCAGCCCGGCACATAGAAGTTTTAGAATACTTCCCTGCCCATTCCCCCCCATTTTCTCTGGATGGCAAATATTGACTTCTAGTGTCTGGTCTCACTGTGTTCTGAATGGAGATCAATTTTATATGGATTTTGGGACTCTTCTTCCCACCACCAACTCAGTCAATGTCTATATCTAAAATCTGTTTAAGACGTCTCCTCACTCCACAGACATCATCCATCATTTATTTATTTATATAGATACACAGGTTTAACATATATATTTAATTTCCAGTATTACAAAATCTTTAGTGTTACAAGTATATAAAGGAAAATATGGTCCTTTAATGCTGAATAGTAGCAACTGAAGGAACTATCAGGTAGATCCATCTTGGCTAAAGGGCCTTCCCCAAATGCTAGCTTCAGCTATTGGGTGAAAGGCAGCAGGTATCTGAAGAATTAACAATCTCCCCTTTGTCCTCTTTTGTGCAATTTTTACAACTAACCAATACATTTTTTTCCCCTCTACCATATTCAAAGAATATATCCTGTTAAGCAATGTAATCAGTAGGGATTCTCTCAAGACATCTTAGCAGAGGAAGTGATTGGCAATCCCAATTTAAAGATGCAGTTTTGTTAACTAGGAAACATTATTAGACACTGCACAAATTTTATTCTCTCATTAAAGTAAAAGTATGTAGTGTATAAAGACATTACTTCTGACTATAACTTCACTACTACAGAACTATCTCAAAATAAAGACAATAAATAACAGTTTCAAGGAGCTGGATCAAAGTAATTCAAGCTAACAATAACATAAAAAAACCCCACTGCTGATTTGCTAAATGCCCTTTTAATACATATTAGATTATGTTTGTGTGAATAGTCTTAGTAAATACTGTCAGCTGAGTTCCTTTGTGTTGCTGCAATCTTATTATTATTTCATATTTCTATTACTGTAGCTCCCAGGAGCCCTAGTCATGGAGCAGGACTCCATTGCGCAAGGTGCTGTAAAAACACAGAATACTGTCTCCGCCCCCAAAGAGCTTACAATCTAAGTATAAGATAAAAAACAACAGCTGGGATACCGACAGATGGGAGAGTACAAGGAAACAATTAGGTAACATTGGTCAGCATGATCAGCAATACTTTCAAAGCAGATCAGAGTTACACTGTATCCTGAAGATATAGGAGTGTCAGCAATTTTATGTAAAGTAGCAATTACATCAAATGGATTTTACAGTCATCCTAAATAAAACTAAGGGAGTTTTGTAGATGTCTGCAGACGCCTAATAAATAAAGCATTGTCTTGCAATGATTTTCAACAAATTGCTCAAGAAACAAAACTGGAAATCTAGTGAATTTTAAATTTTATTGTGAGTACAGTTGCAATTTGTCTAGTGAGTTCCAGAAACACAAAGACCAATTTTTTTCAATGATTTTGTAAAGTTAGATCTCTAAATCCATATTAAAAATATACCCTTGTTTAACTATAGGTATTGGACTTGAAGCAGGAATTAACTCAGCAAAGTCCTATGGCCTGTGTTATGCAGATAGTCAGACCAGAAGATTACAATGGTCCCTTCTGGCCTTTAAAATCTATGAATATTAAGCACCTACATAAGTAGGTTGATATTCAGAGGTGCTGTGCATCTGCTACTTCCGTATAAATTAACGACAGCCATGGTACTCAGTACCTCTGAAAGTCAAACCACTAATATTAGGAGCTCACGTTTGAAATTTTTGGTCCGTATGTATAACAACTGATACTATCAGAAATACTACCAGGGCCTAATCATTTTCCCACAGCAGACAATGGCAACAAGATTGGACTGTCATTGCTCACTCGCAACTTTGAGAGAAATGACACTGATCTACTATGCTATGAGAATATTTTATGAAAGTACTAATAAGGAAGCATATTATAAAAATATTATATTATTAAAATGTACACAGGATGGATAGATTAGATATTTAGGTTGCTATGGCGCACACAATAGTTGAAGTACTACTATTGCCTGCTGTTTATATAGTGCCTTTCATCTTCAAGGATCCCAAAGTGCTTTATTGCTTGACTGTACAAGCAAACTAATCACAAATTATTATAGTCTTGCTCCTGTTCCCATTGAAGCCAATGAGAGGAGAATCAGGCTCTATATACAGGGATCACTCCACACACTATTAAAATACATACATTTAGGACAGGAAGCAAAGAATACTATATCCAATTAAAATCGCAGAGGCCATTTAGAGAAGCAGCATGTCATTACTCAAGATATAATTTGGCTAGGACACTGGGATTAACTCCACTATCCTTAAATCTAGTGATAGAGTAAGTTGATCTTTTGGAAGGAAGCCCACCCGTTGAAAACCATTTTGCAGATTAATGTTGTTTTGCTGTTTCATAGCAAGGTTCTCAGATTGTAACCTTGGTCTACAGAAAATATCCGTAATGTAGAATCTTTACATACATTGTCCCCCCCGCCCCGACTTTGTTTTGAATGATTAATGTTAACGATGATGAACATTCTTTGAAGGATTGTTAGATACATTATGGTTGATTAGATTTTTCAATTACTTCTTTTTGAACATTTCAGTTTGTTTTTTAATTTACTTATGCCAACAATTCAAAAGCATTTCAAACAAGTAAATCCGTCTTTACCATGCTACAAGGCTGCTACTTGCATCTTAGGGTGGTGGTTGTTTTTTTTCCTAGGTATAATATCACATTCATGTATAAAAGTTCTGTAATAATGTGTATGTTCCATTGGAACATTATATATTATCCCTAGAAGCTCCTTAGGCTAAAGAGGGGGCAGGAGAGGGAGGTTGCTTACACCGTGACTTAATCTTTATCTGCCACTGTATATTTCCCCTGAGCCTCCATCTTTTCATGCCAGACTTAACTACTCCCTTTCAGATATTTCTAACCTCCACTAATTGTATTATATGTGAGCAACATTCTTAGGCCTGTTTAGTCATTTATTCTAAAAAGGCAGCCTTGTAGCGTTGGTTTACTGGGGTTCTGTTGCGTTTTTCACTTCAAGTTAAACAGCAGATGCCACAACACTGCAGAGACAAGGAGCGATAAGTGGCTTAAGGAGATGGTGTTTCTTGAACCCAGGCTTTTGGCATTACAGTTGTTTGAATAACAACAGTGAACGCTCACTCCAGGTGCTTTGGATCCATCCCTTCTTGCCCGTTCACAGAATGATTTGAATGAACAGGACTTCATAACACCACCTACAACAGAGCCACATTTAATCCAAAATGTATCAAGAGGTTCAAGTTTGCCTACTTGTTTCACTGTCTTAATAACATGAATCTAAACATCCAGTGATCAAACATAATGAAGAGATAAGCATCATAAGAAGCAATCATTCTGATGCTATGACATTCTTCCAAGTATGAGTTTATAAGCATAAATTAATTAATTCCAACACTTGTTATTTTATCTCATCTACAATACTGCACATCTATGTGGTGCATTATTATAGAGCATTAATAAGAAGAATTTAATAGCTACCTATATTACTATTTGTCACATTTCTGCTATTCCATACATGATAAGAATTAAGCTTTATTAACAGAACTTAAAAAAAAAGAACTTGTTTAACTACTTATATTTTCTCATCATCTCACGACTAGCCTCTTCTACCGAATTGGTAATTTAATTCTCACAGGTATCTCTTGACAGAAATTAATACATTTGATACTTTTTGATTACAATTTTGTAACTACTTACTTGCTTGTCCTCTGATGACTGCACATGCATCTGAGAGCCCTGGGCATTGCTGAGTGCCTTGTCTGTTACATTCTTCATCACTAGAACCGGCACAAGTATAACATTGCAGTGCTTCACCTACCATTAAGAAAAATTACTTTATATAGGTATCGCTCTTGAGCTTCTTAAGATATTTTAAAAGCAACTGTTCAATTTCTTGGTTTTATTTCTGTCTGAAGCAAACACTGAAAATGGCTAATTTAGTTACACGGAACTTTTAACTTACAGTGTGTCTAAGGATTTTTCAAAATCCAGTTAAGTTTTATTTCTCAGATTTGGATCTTAAGGTTGCTTTTAAAGGCATACAATCCATACATTGCTTCGGTTTTGGTATTTTGCACGTAATAAAACGTCTAAGATTATTTAATGTACTGTAATTGGCATCACACCTTTTTGTACAGTTAGGAAACGAATTCCACTAAAACAAACCAAAAGTATAACGTGTATTTTTTCATCGCTGTCTTCTTCAGTTTACAGTACTGTGAATAGAATACACACCCCAGATCTATACACCTACCTGTCACTATGATACCAGGGCTAATTTTCTCCCAAAGTATCCATTCATTTGAAATATTAAGACTCATTCCTCCCAGTGCTGATCCATAGTATAAACTGTACGGTAGTTTTAAAGGTAAGCATGAATTTGATAAGCACTTTAAACAACTGAATTAAAACTTGCAAAAACAACAAAGTGCTCTTGCTGTCCACTGGGAAACATGCATTAAAAATCTATTAGTAGAAAGATTGTATTTTACAATAATTGTGTTAGATAAAATTCTGCTCTGTTATCCACATAAACAAACTAATTTTATAGCACACAAAACCAATGGAAAACCAAGACTGGAAAAGATTAATGACAAAGATGCTGCACTCTTTGCATGTGTCTGATATCAGAGACCATAAACAGAATTGACTGAAATTACTTACTTTTGATTACAAAAAGCAAGCTGAGAAGAACCAGGCTGAAGATTGTCTTCATCATGGATATCCAAGAGATGTACCATTAGACAAAGAAAGCAGTTTGTCTGTCATTAAAGTCCTAATGCTTGTCTTACATACCTAATCCTCTATAGAGGATGACTTAGAGGATGAAGAGGTGTGCAGAATGCTACTTATCTAGCTTATTCTGGTTATACTTCTAACCAGATGTACTTGTCCATTTCCATAGGGCAAATTCTTAAAGTAATATCAGAAAGAAAATGTATTCACTACTTACCCTAAATATACTTAATAGAAGCCACCTCATAAAAATGGATCCTGCAACATGTTACTCATATGAGTAGTCCCATTACACACCTGTGAAGGTGCTTTGCTGGGTCAGGATCAGAGTGCTCAGCACCTTGTAGGATTACGGCCATGTGAACATGTCTGTCGGGCTCAAATCTGCAAATACTTACGTACCTGAGTAACTTTACTCTTGTGAGCAGTCCCATTAAATACAATGGTACTGCTCATGTGAGTAAAGTTACTCATATGTGTATTACTTGAGGAGAAATGGCATTTCCCCTTACCACGTTTCTGGCATTACATGTAGAGAAAGCACCGAGTAAATAAAATCATGCTTATTTTCAAGTTTCAACGAAAAAATTTATTTACAATAGAGAATTTTATTTGAGACATGCATTTTTTTTCATTTTTCATTTTATTTTACAAATCAGCAAATGCAGATCAAGTTTACACTCCTTAAGGCAAGAGTCCCCATGCAAGTAATACATGTTTATATTAAATCCAAAAGACATCCAACATGGGAACTCATGTACGAAGGGAAGGCTAGGATAAGCAACTTGTAATTTATTAGAGAACTTGACCATCTCCCTGATACAGGAACTTTGAGATCAACTTGCTATGAAATATACTATGAAAATGCAAACGATAGCAAGAAATTCTGATAGTCATCTTAGTACTGCATACAATTAAATCAACTTTATTTAGAAAGAAAATACAGTAGTGCATACGAAAAAGTGAAAATACAACCTGTCCACATCAATATATGGACATCAGTGTGCCAATGGTCATATTGCACTTAATGTTGAAGTCCAGAAATTTGGTTAAAAGTTAGCTTTTCCCCATTTTGGCAATCAGTTCATCACAAATCTTCGTTAATTCTTCTATCTCTTTATTCTAAAAAACAAACAAAACAAATTAATAGTGCAAAAATATCTTTTAAAATATAAACATAAGGCATCTTTTGCATTTATTATTATGTGATTTTAGGAAAAAAATCTTTTTCACCACAAATAACAAAAGAAAGATAGAAATGGATAGTACTGCAATCAATGCAGCAGTGTCAATTTAGCGAGTCTGGTGAAGACATGCTAAATTGATGGGACAGCGCTCTCACATCGATTTGTATACTCCACCTCCCTGAGAAGCGTAAGGGAAGTCCTCGGGAGAGTGTCTCCCGTCGACACAGCACAGTGAAGATACTGCAGTAAATGGATCTCACTATCTCAACTTCAGTTACGTTATTCATGTAACTGAAGTAGCGTAATGTAGATTGATTTACTGTGGTAGTGTAGACCAGCCTTCGGCCTCTGTTACCTCCGCATCCCCATATGGTCTGGCAACACTGCCAAAGCACGGTTCTTCTCTGAAAAGTAGCTAGGGGTCCTAGCTGACAGACAGCTAATAACTTTGACGCTGCTAGTTCTGTAAATCCCAATAAATATGTGTGACTTAAAAAAAAAGATAAAAGCTGGTGCAAGTACATGATTTAAAAACAAAGGAAATGACAAACAAATAAATCAATTAACATTCTAAAAATTAACCACAATTCCTGTGCACTAAAAAACCTTTCAGTGAAACGGAAACAGATATAGTTTAATCAAAGACTAACAGGAAAATACACAATTTGTAAGTCAGCATATAACACAATGCATGCATGTATGATACACACAATTTTCTTTCTCTGATTTAGCCTGCAAATTATCATCATCGTCGTCGTCATGGGAGCATTCTGTGATTCTAAATTTGGTCAGACAGGTTAACTGCATTACTTTAGAGCAACTGATGCTGGCAAACTGCATCACTGTAACTGAGTTTTAGTACAGAAATGCTTAAATTACCTTTTGCTCCAGTGTTCTTTCCAATGCATCCACTTTCAGCTGCTCTTTACGGAGACTGGCCTGATATGCTGCTTGTTCTTGTTGAGCCTTGCCTCGGACTTGTGCAATTTCAGCATTGGCTCTATAGAAATACAGGTTGCTCTGGTGAATGTTAATTCTTGCAAAGGAGAGGACTAAGGCTAACAGCAGCTAAAATAGATGTGGCGGGTGAATGTGGATGGGCAGTTGCTGGGCACCACTTTGAATGTGCCCTTGAAACTTTACAGTCACCTTTCACTGAGATAATAAGATATTTCTGTCTCACTACTCCGGGCCTCCCTTGAATAGAGACTGTGAAGCTCTTTTTATCAACTGTTTCATCCTGAGTTAACTGTTCTAATGCCACAAAACTGATTTCACTTGAAGCTCTTTATAAGCCTCTGACCATGACCACCTCTGATTTCCATGGACTAGACGAAGCTGGGAGAGCATTGGAGAAGTGAAGAACCCAAATGTCACTTCATTTTTAACATAGGTCAATTTGGGTGTTAACATTTTGGAAATATCTCTTGTGTGTCTTAGTTCAGATAATTATCATAAGACTTAAACATAAGTGGACACTAGGAACTTGGCTACACTTGCGAGTTACAGTGCATTAAAGGAGCCCCGGGTGCCTTAGCTCACTATCCGTCCACACTGGCAAGGCATGTAGAGCGCTCTGACTCCACTGCTAGAGCGCTCCTGATACTCCACCTCAGCGAGTAGAATAATGTTTGATGCGCCCCCGCTGGAGTGCCCCGGCGCCAGTGTGAATGAGGTGTTGCATCACTGTGCTCTGATCAGCCTCCGGAAACGTCCCATAATCCCCTTAAGTCAAGTGGCCACTCTTGTCATTGTTTTGAATATGCCCTTTGAAAGCTCTGTTTGACAGCCAGCATGCTTATCTGCTCTGAGACAAAGCAACCATACTGTGGAATGCTGGGGCGGAGGGGGAAGGTCTGCTGCTGTCTGAATTTACAAGACAGCATGCTGACATGCTCTCAGCCGCCCAAAAACCGACTCTCTCTCCCCCCACATACACACAACACACTCCCTGTCACACTCACCCCACCCCCCTCATTTGAAAAGCACGTTGCAGCCACTTGCATGCTGGGATAGCGCCCACAATGCACTGCTCTCTGTGATTGTTGCAAGAGCTGCTAATGTGGCCACGCCAGTGCGCTATCAGCTGTCAGTGTGGACAGACTACATCAAAGCGCTCTACATCTGTAAGTGTAGCCATGCTCTTGATCTTACCAAACTAGCAAAGAAACCCTCTGAAGCTGTGTGTCTTAGGAGGAGGCCCTTCATACAGTCCATTTCATAGCGCAGCATTGTAGTTTACCAACTAGTTTTGCCTTGTTCTCGGTGATCAGTTAGTATAGTGTTGGTGATTAGTGCTCACTTGTGGCCATGGATTTGCCCCCCTCCCCACAGAAAAAAAAATAAAGAAAAGCTATTGATGATTTATTAGCCTAGGCCCTCCCCATCTCAGATGAACATGTACTCAGTAAGGTAAAATATAAGCATACAGTGCTGCAAGTCATAAAATTTTAGGCCTGTCTATTGAGGATGTTCCTGTAATCTAAACACCTGAAAAGGTAAACACTCAAGCAATTACCTGTCCAGTTTTTCTTCAGCATGAACTTTGAGTGCTTGGTACCTCTGCTCCTCTTTCTTTACTCGTGATAAATACTCCTGGGCACATTTCTTTAACACTTCTTCATTCTTAAATGAGCAGATTGAAGTGTCAATGGCATATCAGTAAACAAGGTGACAGTTTTCAGTCTGTGCTGGTGAAATTACAGGATTTAAACTCCTGTAGCAATATATTGCTACACACACACACGTCATCTGAGGCAATATTTTATGAGCCAAAATGTTACAATACTGCACTTCGTATGCTGGACTTGAGTGAAATTATTTGTTTTACAGGTTTGGGACCCCCACTGCCCTAAGCCTTGTACAAACTTATAAGAAGACATGGTTCTCAATCAGAAGAACTTATAGGTGGAATGCCAACAATGCTAGCTATGTGTGAGCCATCTCTTAATAAATAGATAATTCAAATCACCATGAACACGATATGTAGTGCAGTTGCTATGTAGCATATACAAAGTTGTTCTTCAATAATACTCTAATACTTCTGGAGCTATTCCCTCATAATCAAGCATAAACACATACATACATACATCCCCCCGTCTCCCGCATTACAATCTAATGTCAATTTGTAACTTGGACAAAAGACGCAAAACAATGACCATAGCTAAAAGTAAGTAATATTTGTATATACCTACAAGAGAGTTTCTTTAGTTTTTTGGAAGGAGGAGAGTTTAAACTGCACTATCTTTAACTTTGACTTACTTTCCGAAATCCCTCCAGAACCTCTTTCATTTTTTCGTATCTCCTAAAAAGGTCTGCCAGTGATTTCTCCACAGAGTTCAGGTCTGCCAAAGCTTGTTCCTTCTCCACTATTAGCTGCTGGACAGTATGATGGGAGACAGATTTCTCTCTCTGTTCATCCTCTGTAAAAAAGCAAGTATAGAATGGGTTATGTTAAGAACACTGAATGACTATTACCTGTAGCTTTTATGATACTCTGCTGTATAGCTTGTATTAATAGCGAAGTGTTTGTATTGGATCCAGAAAAGGCATTATACAGAGGCATAATCCTATGCTCCGTATAATTTCTCTATTTATAATAGATTTTATTTTTTGATGTGAGAAACAAATGTGATCATATCTTGACACTGATGATTTATATAACTTTGAACTCAGTTCACATTAAAGAAAGAGAGGTTGGATTCTCCCTTTTTGCACCAAAGAGGAGCTAACCATAAGTAAGTTAAATTTCTGCACGATATTGTTATGTGGCATACATTTTTTGTAATGCTCAATCCTAATGCCTCCTGGCATAGTGATTAATCCAATACAAACTGCTGGCTTCATTTAATTACTCTTGAGAAATTAGGCCTTCAGTTTTTGTAGAATTGAGATATGATTTTGCTGTGTATTGTAGGCCAATGCAAGCCAGGAAACTTGGCACCAGATTTATATTTTCTAAGTTCAGCTCTATGATAAACATAGGAGTCAAGTACAACAGCATCTTTTTTCATCTTCTCATCTCTGTAACTTCAAAACCAGGAATGAAGTCAGGGAAGAGCCTGATTCTATACAAAATATTCCACCACTCTTTTCTCCAGGTGATGACTCAAACTGGCACCTCTTCGCAAATACAGGAGAGGATATTCTGTTTATTAAAATGCTTCACTTTTCATACCACAAGCTACGATTCCAACGTTCCATATTTCAAAGTCCATTATGAATAGTTACACATTGTAAAGAAAACACAACTGTGAAAGATAATTTTATATTGTTTTCTTAAATCTGTTATGGAAGTTTAGATGAGGTAACAAGTTCTCTTGCAACTTTCCAGTGTGTTTTTTACACAAACCATTTAGCCCTATTGTGTTCTCAGATATGGCACAGAATTCAATTTTTAATTTGAATTGAGGCTGTAGTTTGAAATTAACTTTTTGAAGTGCAGTTCAACTCGGAAACGTGACGACATAGAAATGGCACTCTCATACTCGGATCATCTGCTCCTCCTGGGTATTCAGAGGTTTCTACTGCCTATTTTGTTAGCCCTGCTGAGCCAATGCAGTTGAGAGAAAATGAGCTGGTTTTCCATCTTGTCCATCAACTGAAAATGGTTTTCAAAGTTCCAATCAGTACGTTTGTGCAAACTCACTGACAGCACTGGCATTAAACAAGTGTGGCTGAGGGCATAATTTGGCCTGCAAACTTTTTTTTATTATGGGTGATGTATGAAATGCAAAACCAGAGTGGTTCTCATGGTGAGTGAGCTAGCGTGGGAACTAAATAACATTCTTTCACTTGTAAACTGTACACATCTGATAAGGAGAAACCATTGAGAAACACTGAACTCCACAATACCATGTCACTTTTCAGAGTTTCCCTTTAATAATATTTTAGAAAACACTGTTAAGAAATTCTAAGTATTTGTTTCAACTGTGATCTCTAAAAGAAATGCTGTGAATATCTATAGATACAAGGGAATAAAGGGAGAACCATTCAAGTCACCTTCAGTGACTTCCATTTTTTATCCCTCATTTATCTTCCTAGTCTTCTCAGGGGTCTTCTGCTGAAGTCCCATCATAATGATAGTTTTTATTTCTGTTTTGTTTTTTTAAGGATCACATGCCACTTAAGGCCCTGATCCTGAAACAGATCTGCAGGTACAGGCCCATTTTCCTGCACCAAATCTCACCTCCTTATGATTCCATGCAGGAATAAGTGTCCATATGTGTGGGACTGTTTGCAGGATCGAACCCTTAATGTACATTCAAGAAAACAAAATTTTGCCTTTTTCAGTGTCAGCAATTACACTAATCCCTATGATATTTCAGTGACTTCCTTCTCCTTCTGTTTCTAGGGCAATCTGCACCGTAAAGAATTCACCACACACAGTGACATACCTCTTCACATTCATAAAGGAAGCTCCTTTCCCTCCACCTCCTTGAATCTTGACAACCTTCCCTATATCAAGAAGGGCTGGACCAGCTCCCACCAAAGCTGATCACCCCTCTCCCCCGCCCCCCTTTAGTTGGCCAGTGGAGATTAGAAGAGAGTGACATTTGGTGTTCACTTCATCTCCCTCATGTCTTGCATGCTGTCCCTGTCCTGCCTTCATGCCAACATCTGGCCAGGTCCCAAATTTAGATCCCAAAGGAGAGGAATTATTTAGGTGGTACAAGGCAGTACTGGATAAAATTATAAAGAAAATGTAGACTATCAGGACAAAGCTTCCTGACCACGAGCTCTAGGAAACTTAAGAACAATGTCCCAAGGGAAATCTTGAAAGCCCTATTGCTTGAGACATTTTAAACAGGGTTGGACAAAGTGTGAATATACACTGTGGAAACTAATCCAGCATTATCTGGGGTGAGATTGGAAGACCTAATTGGAAGATTTTCTGTCACTTAACTTCAGTGACTTCCCTGCTCAGAAGTACTGTGCAGCTAATAAATTGCCAGCAAAATCCTAGTTAGACAATTATAAATAAATATGTATAGACAAGCTTATATAATTCCTTAATTAAAATGGCTTCCACATCACTTGAACACACTGTCCACAATTCACAAATAAGAAAATCCTCCTTTATACTTAAAAATGATATTTTTATTGAAAGAACCAGAGAAAAACAGATACTAGAAAAAGAAAGATATTACCCAATATCTTTCAAACCTATTTTCAATCTCAGTTAATATTTGCGTTATTTAATGGGGATGAGGCAAATACAAAGAATAAAAGCAAAAAAAAAAAAAAAAAAAAAAGCAATATGTCAAAGTTGGTGAAAAGCATTACTTACCAGGTTTGCCTGTTTATTTGTTTTGCAAGCAAATAGCAAGAAGCAAAAAAAATGGAAGCAAAATAGAAAATCAGGGAATTTGTTAGGAAAGCAGAAATAAATTAATGCTCAACAACCTGTAATGCAGAAAGCATAACATTCTTTTGTTTTTATAATGAGATTTTAAAAAACATCTTTTAACTTTGAAATATATGAATATGTTTTTGGAGAGAAAAATTACAAATATATTTCCATTGCAATGGTGAAAAGTAACCACAAAATGGACCTTTTGGGAAAAAATTATAGATGAATATGATGCTCACGAAAGCAAAGGACAATTGGTGAAATGCATCCTTCTACAAAGGGCCAGGACAAGTTACCACATAAGTATTGCCGAGTGGTGAATTTTATAATGGAGAATTGACTTGAGACCAACACAGTGAAAACAAGGGCAGTGTAAGCTCTCCTACACAGTTCAGCTGATGCACCCCCATTCCTGATCTGCAACACTGTTACTAGTCCACTCTATGAGCCTCTCATGAACAGAGCATGCTAAGAGTGTGTGTGTGTGCGCACGCATGCGCATGTGTACAAACATGCAATAGATGCTGAGGCAAACTGGAATTAATTTAATGAAAAAGGAAGCAAAGACATAAATGCAAAAAGCACTAGTTGGGTATGGAGCTATGTATTGACAGCGACAGTGCTCTCACCCACACAATATAGATCACGGAATGGAACTTCTTGGATGAGTTAAATAGAGCAATATTTGTCCCTACATGTATAAACTAGCAAATTTAGGATCTGCTCCCATTGATGTCAATGGTAAAATCCCCATTAATGGGTTATATATAGAGACAAGACATTCTAGAAAAGCTCTATTAGGACCTATTGACCTAATTGAGTATTCCTTCAAAGGGATTAGAGAAATAGGTTCAGTTGTAATTAAGTCGACTTCTAGTAGCTGGCTTTATAAAGAGATCAGAAGGGTTCAGTCATAAATAGAAACAATTCAGGTGAGTGTACTCATGTTGAAGTACACTATTTTCCTTATTTTGTTTTATCATTAAGGCAGCATTGCTTGCAACAACAATGCACACCCGGCTTTTCACGAGTACAAGTATAGTATATTGCCCATCAGCTTTTTTTCTACACACTAAATGACCCTATTCCTTATTCAATTAAGTGAGCTCATCTTTATCCAAAATTAATAACATAATTTAGAGCCATGCTTCTAAATATCTGCTACAGATCCTGTTTTGACACAATTAGACACCATTTAACAAGCATCGTCAACTTGTATGAATTCAAAGTATAAGGATCTTACTGTTTGCTCTGTGATCAGAGTCCAGAAATTTTAATTATTCTTTATTTGTTGGAAATAATGATAAAGAAAACAGCTGCAGTTCCTTAGAATTTACTCCACGGTGACACTATTTCACTGACAGCAATTTTCATTCACCAAACATTACATGATATAAAATTGATAGTGTGTCAGTGAAAGGAGCTCAAGCATCCTAGTCATGGGTTCCTTAACAGGCTAGTTATAAAATAAATAGATAGGAGCAGCTTTGACTGAGATGTACAGCTATTAAATTATATTTTATTTATAAATTTCAAACACTGAATGCTCACCTTCAGGCAAAGGCTAAATGTGTTAACAACATAGTAAGCTGCAATCTGAAAAATTGTGTGTGCAGTTTAAAGTAAGTCATCTGTAATGGGCACCCATTTGCTACTACCTACAGCGTCCCTTTTCTATAAAATTCCTGTGCTGTACATTCTTGCATCATTAATTTAAATAATAATAATAATAATTAATAATAATTGTTATTATTATTACCACCATACTGCTAGGAGCCATAGTCACAGACCAAGGTCCCTTTGTACAGCTCCAAGCACTAACTGAACAAAAATTATGTCACACTGAAATTACTGTGTAAGTGGAAATAAGTAGTCCCCTCCAACAGGTAGAAAATAAAGTGCTCTAAATAGCTTAAAAGTAGAACTTGAAATATTAGTCACTGAAAAAGAATATTTTGATGGTTAACTATTCAAACTGGCTTGGAAGAAAAGGACAGCTGTAGTATCTGACCAAATGTATGGCCAGGTGAGATTGAAGAATTTTCTAAGTTCCTGTTGTGGCAGTTCATTTCTGTGTGGAGGCTGAATACAGACTTAAGTACAGGAACGTAAAAAATGGAAATATATCCTCAGTCTCCCTGGCTATGTGCTGCAAAACCCTAAAAAGAAGACCTATCTGGGATATTGGATGAAAACATTTGACACAGGGAAAAGCCAACTCAGTCCTGGGATATATGACTCTTGGACATGAAACACAGGAAGCAATTTCAGATTGTATAAGAAATCAGCAAAATCACATTCTGAAGACTCTAGGGCCTGATTCTCCACAGCACTGAGCCAGTTTTATGCTGTTGCATCTCTACCAACTTCACTGGAGATACACAAGCACAAATCTAGTGTAAAATAGTGGAGAATTCAGCCCAATGTGTTTTCTGCTATTATAATATAAAATGTGCATGACAAATGGCAGGGCACCAGGTAAAGACAATCCAAATTAAATGGGGATTTAAAGCTCTTAAATTCGAAAGGGTAAGAGAAGTTAGGTCAGCATTCCCTGAAGAGGAGTTTAAGACCTTATTCTGAAGTCACTTTTGCAATGTTTATTTATATTTTTCACATGAATGGCGAGATACGCACAATGCTGCAATGAATGAAATCAGTGATCTGCAGGGGAGGGAATGTATCTCCCTAAGGTTCTACTATTTACATGAAAAGAAGTTGAGATCTGTCAGTGCACAAATAGTCAAATTATTAATCATTATTATTATTGTTGTTATTTTGCTTTGGGCAAAAACAAGCAAGTCTGTTATAATTCACTGGTTTAAATGAAATATGTTTAACTCATGTTCTGAGCTTCTTACTCACTTACTCCTTCCACAACATCCAGCCCATAGATCTATGCAGTATATGTGGGGAAGTGCCAACATTATGAACATATTACTCTAATTTTAGCGCTATTAATGTAGAAGAAATGATAAAAATAACCAAAACATTTGGTGTCATGCAGTACGATACATAAAAAATGGAAAGTGCCAGTTTCAACAGAGGGTAACGCAATGACATTTATAAAAGAGTCAATGATAATACTCTAGTAGATGTTATGAAAACTTTTCTCATTATCAGTCTATTTGTAAGATAGAGGCACATACACATTACATGCAACACATATAGAGCTTTAGTGGATACTTCCCATGACCATTCTCTGCTATAAATAATGTTATATTGTAAAGACAGTAGAAATCCTCTGAGCACATTACAATACAACCGCTTTCCCCTCTCTTTGATGAAGTCATTAGTGTGAGCTGACCTCCCTTCTGAAGCTCACATTCCAAAAGAAATAGATATAAGTTTATCTCCGATTGGCCTACCTTTCCTGGCTCTCGGAGACAAAGCTCCAAATGAAGCATCCTGCTGGACACAAAACTAGCCACTCTGCCCCACCTCGCAAGCTGAGAACCTTCTATAACAAGAAAGCCAGAATCTGAAGATAATAAGGGTTAGGAGGTCCTCCAAAGAAGGCTTTTTAAAACAGGGCCTTTTGAGCTAGGCCTAAAATGCCAGCAGAGTCCAGGAGTCTTGCAATTTCTGTTTTTGAGAAACTTTGTAAGTAATCTTTTATTTGCAAGACATTTTGTGAACAGATATTTCCCAGCTTTTCTAGGGATAGATCCTCTCATAATTTATATTTCAAAAGCCCCTTAACTTCAGTAAGTCACTCAGGGTTTGGCCCCTAGTGATTTCTGATCTGGGAGTGGAGTTAATTCATGTTTTTGCTGGGATAAATGTACCTACAAAATATGGCCTCTGCTGGTGTGAAGAACCAAGTTTTGGTACTGGTAGTTAAGAAAAAAGTTGTGTGTGTCTGATAAGAGTAAGTTAAATGACACAAATGCCTTTCTGCGAGAGATATTCTTGAATCTCAGCCAAAATAGTTGTGCATTCTGGACATATTTTCTATGGAATAGCTTGCTTTTGGTGAGAAATCTGGGACAATCTTGAATGCTTCAGATTATAGTTTCTGCTTAAACTAGCAGCACATAATTCTGCCCTCAGATGTATACACAATTCCCATGAATGTCAATAGGAGTTCAACAGGTGTATCCAAGGTCAGAATTAGGCCTCCAGCCATAAATACATTTCTGTGCTCTCTTCAGAGTCTACAAAAGCATATTCCATAGCAGTAACACCTACCTATCATCTGAGCAATCGTCTTCTCATATTCTGAAACTATTTTCCTATAAAAGAAATGAAAAGAAAAGCTGTGTTTGCAAATGTTATAGTTGCTAATTGCTTACTTGAATAACAAGGCTATTAAATAGCTGCACTTCTATATCATGGCAAAATGCAATACAGATCCACTTCACGCACACTTAGAAGCCATATAATCTCTTGTACTATTTTGTTTGAGGCTCTTGCATTATTGTTGACTCTATGAAACAAAAATAACCGAGCAATAAATTCAATACAACCAAGCAGTTCAAATGCTGATTCTAATTTTTTAATTTGCCATTTGAATATAAAAGGAAGAGAGGAGAATTTGCTTTTGTACAGCATCTTTTATTCACAATAATCCTAAAGTACTTTACCAACCATATATCAAGGGTCACATTTTCATTTAGGATCTGGAGCCATAGGCAGTTTGATTAATGTCGGGGGGGGGGGGGGGGGGAGAAACGGGACACAATTTTTTTCCTTTTTTTCCTCTCTCTCTTTTGATTGGCTTGTGTTTATTTTTACTTTAAACGTCACAGGAAAGTTAGGTTGGTTAGGAAAAAGTTGAGAGGCCCTCATTTTAAAGATAGCTACCCAATCCTACGCACGTCAAATACCAAGTGAGGGACATTCATTCAGTTCTTAAGACTGAAAAAATCTCACAAAATAGTCAAATCATGCAGCACATGATTGCCCTAATATTGTGCAATTTCTGTAAAACAATCAGCAAAATGATACTTTTATGCTTAGTCCATATTTTAAATAATACAGTCACATCTTGCTTTGAATTTTCTTCTTGAAAAGAGGTTAACCAAAATAAGCAGATTAAAAGTGATTTGAAAAGCTGATCCATTCCTTCCCCGAGCCAAATCAAGCTAATGAAGTGAGACGAGCCGTAGCTGTTCTTTGAATGATGAGCCACATATGACTGTCTATCAAAACAAAATAACCATGTGTTTAGTTCACCTGAAATGCGTATTCAAAATATCCCTTTTACATTTGTTTGTTTGTGTTCTGTAAAGTCGATTTTAATTGCTGCATTTTGGAAAAGTGTATTGTGTGCTGGGGTGGGAGAAAGCTCAAGTCCAAAAGTTGATAACAAATGGGGAAGTGATGGGATAACCCCCCAAAATACAAATGAGTTATTTATAACCTCTCCATCTAAACAAAAACAAAATGAAACCCAAGTTAAAAGTGACTCCAGCAATTAATGTAAAGTCCACCCTTAATGAACACTGTACTTAGTCACACTGGCCCAATGTTGCCCCTATTAGCCCCAGTCCTGTCGAGGGGTCAGAAAAGCATGACCCTTACTCAGCTGGGAAGTCATGTTGACCTCAGTGAGACTCCACATTCAAATAATGATCCAGGTTTGTAGAGCTCTTTGCAGGACTGGAACCAGGAAATGCACGGTCACGTGCTGTGCTATTTGTGGAAAAGTAGGGCAGAGCTTTGGCAAGAACTGCACAGCTCTGTAACATCCACCTGGGGATTTGCTCAGAGTTGCTGAGGCTGCCCTCAAAGCATGAATTTTGCTGTAAAAAGGCAATTTAAATTAAAAAAGAAAGTTAGCTGTAGGGATTTTCCGTTGAAAGGAAGGGCTCTATAAGCATCCACAGAAGAGTTCAATAGGAAAAATTTTAGAGACACATCATGTCTTTAACAGCTCTGTTTATCCTAGGAAGTTACATGGTGTTAGAACAGGAACCTGAGGAGTTATGGCATCAAACTTGTTGTTAAACACTATGTGCTAACACAATGTAATTTCCCAGTCTAGACTAGCCCATACAAGTTAGAAATAGAAAGAGAGGAGACCATCCTGTCCATTTCTTTGCCACTGTAGGACTATTTGCTACAGAAAATGTTCTAGTGTTTTGCCCTGTCTAGATTTAAAAGTTCAAGGTGAACTTTGTGAAACTATTTCATGACCTCAGAAGATCAAATGTCAAAAAAACATTTTCCTAACATTCAGTCCACATTTTGCAGTACACAATTAGCTCTCCAATTCTATCCACTATTATGTTATTATCCTTGATCCATGCATACAACCCTCCTTGATAGCAGCAGGAGTTGTACATATAGATCAGCATTTGAAATGACCCTTACATTTTTGCTTTAAAATGCTTGTTTAAGCAATGTCTTTGCAAGAAAAGTTTTTAAGAACCCCCTCCCCCCTCCTGTAAAGCCTCAGATGTGGTTGTGGTAGTTTGCTCCTTAGAGGAGTGACTAAAAAAATAGGTCTGAAATAGGGCTCTTATTTACAAGATAAAATTTTAAAAATACATGAAAAAAATTAAAAATCTTAAAGACCCGCTATAATATCTGTTATCAGGTTTCTTTTCCTATTAATCATATTCTCAGGCCCAGTTTGGTGAGACAGACCAGCTCATCCTGTGTCTCACTTGGTCTTGTACAACCTATTTATGCAATGATACCAATCATTTGGTACACATCTGGTACCAAGACCAAAATTTCAGCAAAAGGGCAAAACAATACTGATCCTTTGAGCAATACCACTCAATATATCAAAATACAGTGTCTTTCAGAGAGAAGCTACAGTTCACCATCACCCTTTGGAATGGTAGAAATAGACCCAAAAACCAAAATCAAGCTGATCTTCCTTCTATGTACAACTTTAAAATGACTTCAAGAGTTGGGTGAATACTGCCAAAAACTTCTTTGCCAATAGTCACTTGGATGTGTAAATGAATCTGCTTTGCCTGTACTGTTCGTGCTCTTTTTGTGTTCACCTTCTGCAAACATTCATGCAATTGAATTTTACTGGCACAAATGTTATTAAATTTACCAGTGTGAATATTCCTACAAAAAGTGCAGGTGCATACATTCTGCCAGAGAACTGAAACAATACCATGTTATCTATCTGACTAATGACAACTAAACAACATAGCCTGAATAGGGGAAAGTTTACCCCTGGGCAGAGAACCAGCCTAATGCACCAACTCCTCTTAACTCTCACTATTTTGAGGATTTTATGCAGTTAAAGTGGTGATTTGGCCTTATGTTTATCTGAACAGTGGTAAATTTCACCAGTAGTGAATAGCAAAAACTAGCAGAAAATGATTTAGGATCAATCCAAAGTGTGTAGTCCAGAAAAAATACTGAAAAATTTCTAATAACTAGTACATTTGTGCAAATCCCAGTTTGTTTGTGGATATTCATAAGCAGAAAGATTAAATTAATCTTATCAATGACTGCCTCACCTCATCTCCATCACTTCCCTTCGGCTTTCTTCATATTTGTCTTTCCACTCAGATACTTCTCTTTCTTTGGCCACAGTCTATACAGAGGAAGGGAAACAGGTTGTAAGAAAATTAGGTAAATCCAAGGAATTCATTAAGACAGCTAGGTAGCTAGATATTAGAACTAAATTATATTTTAATGGGTTATACAACTGCTTTTTAAATTTAATATTCAATGATGATACTAGAGAAAGTCCTGCGCTGCAGATTTCATATCTAGATTTGGATTCAAATCTATACACCCCCAAGGAATTTTTCCATTTCAAAACATAAGGCCTGCATTTAGACGTGTGTATGTGGAACCCAACTCAAACTTCCCCAAACTTTTTTGACAGGTGGTAATTTAATCCTGTGTTTAAATTTATGCTCCTCCCTAATTACACGTAGATACTTTTACAGAGCTATTCTATTTCTCTGTAGTGCCCTTATATCGGATTCCACAAGGGACCAAATCTTTAAATTCTTGAGTAATGCTTCAGGATCTGTCCTGAAGGAACGTTCTACTCTCGTGCATGTATGTCTGAACTGAGTAACCATGGAATCATAATATTCATAAGCTACATTACTCCTTGTCCCTCCCCCTCCTGGTATATGTTATATCCACACAGTCTGTGCTTTTCTAACGTTAGATTGTATCATCTTTTCAGGCAGGGACCAGTCTTTCATATTTTCTGTGAAGCACCATGAGGCACTATAAAATAATAAAAAGTAGAAGCCTTATAACATTTATTTTAAAAAGATAAAGCCAATATTCCATTGCTCAAGTTGTATAGATAGCAGGTAACTGCACAGTGTTATGTAAAATAAATAATACACATTTCCATATACTGGGTCTGATTCTCATCTACACCAAGCAAATAAAACCTACTTCCATTTTAAGTCCCTTTTACACTGCCAGAGCAGTGTAAAGGGGCCTTACTGTATATAAGAACCAGGCCCACAGTTTTCAGTACAGACTATGTCTAGTTCAGGTGAATTGCTTTCAAGAAAACTAGGAAGAAGTAAACTACCAACAGAAGAAACTTCTTATTTCCAGAGACTATAAAAGGTTACCTCATGTCTGGCAATTCGTAGTGCAGAATCCAAATCTTCTTGCTGGTAGAGCAGATCTGTGGTATTTTCTGCCTCAGAAGTACTGATTCGGGAGTACAGAGTACTTTTAGAGATGGAAACATCTGCTGGGATAGCAGGTTCTTTCTGTATTTAAAAAAAAAAAGGAAATTTACCATTGATTATGGATTTACTAATAGTTCAGCTGGCCTTTTAATGGGAAAAATGAAACAATGAGGAAATGTGACCTTACAATGAATGGAAAACATTAGAGTGCCAATCTGTTAATATTTACCACTTCGTTCTTATACAGAAAACAATAAAGATAATGCTGGGAAATCTAAAATTTTGAAGCCATGACTTAGACCCTCTCAAAACTATTCTATACCTGAAAAAAATGAAATATCCAACAATAAGAACATTTGAGTGAAGAAAACAAGAAAAAACTAGAAGCAGTCATCACTGAAGGGGAATCAGTTTCAGTAAAACAATATTTAAAATGTCAGAAAAAGGTAAGCTAACAGATATTTTACCTCATACTAGTTCTGACCAGCCAATGTACTCTATCTACTGTAAATCATATTCTTTTAGATGGTATTAGGGTACTTCAATATAGGTGGGTGCTACTGCTCTACCTGTATAGAATGTGTGAGTACAATATGAGACGATTAATAAATTAAGTTCAGTTTTATTTCTAAAGGGCCAGTCTTACTCATCCTACTTGCATGATTCAGATCCAGTCAACAGGACCACTTGAGTGAGTAAGGCAAACACAGTTTGGCCCAAAGGTGCAAATAAAATGAGAAATGGGGAAAATATTTAAAAACCAGCTAAGCAAAATTTATATGCATTAGCCTGCAAATAAAATAATAAGCCTAAACAATGTAAGATACAAGACATTCAGGGCTAGCCACAGAAAAAATGAGAAAGATTAAAAAAGAGAATTAGGAGGGTGCTAAAAAATAAATAATCACTGTTTTAAGAAAAACATGTGGATGGTGAAAACTGCACAAGAACGGTTTCATATGTGGAACAAGAGGACGTTGAAAGAGACAGTACAATATAGGTAATATATTGTTAGAAATAACTGCATTTTTATCCGATGTTGGACAGTATTTCAAATTTGTTTGGACTCAGAGAAGATTACAGAAAAGGGTTCAATGTTCACAAGCACTCACATGGCCCACATTACTGTACTATCTCAGCATCACACCAACATTAATTAGTGTAGCCTCACAACACCTTAGTAAGGGAAGGAAGTACTATCACCTTCACTTTACAGATGGGGCAATGAGGCACTGGAGATTTATGGCCAGGTTCTCCATTACTAGGTATCTCAGCTAGTCATTTACACTAGTGCAAAGTCAGTATAAACAACCATTCAGACATACTAATGTACATGACTACATAAAGTGCAGGGTAATGGAAAATCAGGCCCTACAGGACTTGTGCAAGGTCACATGGGAAGCCCATGGCAATGCTACAAATTGAGCCCAAGTCTCCTGATTCCCAGTCCATTGTTTTAACTAAAATGTAATACCCTTGTTTAAGAAGGTAAAACCCTTATTTAGAAAGGTCCAGGAAACTAAAGACCTACAATTCTAACAAGTCTCAAATATGCATATGAAAAATGTTTTAGCTTTGTTCAAATCTAATTTAATGGGTAGCTGGATTTAAATTACCTTTAAGCACTATTAAAAAAACAAACAAACCAAGAACCCTCCTCCCCCCACCCATCTCCTGTAGCAAGTGGATGGGACTTTGCAGTAAAGGGGACTCCAGTAAGATATACAAAATCCATAAGAAAAAAGAGAACTGATGCTCATAAGAATTTTTTTGAGTTGTCACATATAATACTAGGAATAACAGGACAAACTTCTGTTAAAGAAAGGTCAAGTCTCAAGGAACTTTAGCTTAACTCTTTACACACAGGACAGCTAACACAGTAAATAAAAAACTAAAGGTGGCAATAGAAGCAACTTGCTTTATCTAGTAAGTAGCCATACAGACCAAACAAAGTTTAATGGATAGGACTGAAGATGTTGACATTCAATTAGTAGTATACATGCAAGTACCTACAAAAACACTGCATGTGACAGCCTTTGGATTCTGTGCCTTGAATTTGGCTTCTTTAGGGTTTGCCTTTATTGTTATGACTTTGTTTCAGGTATTAATAGTGCTTTTGGGGTTTGTTAGTATTTCATTGTTTATATCAAAGTTGTATTTGATCCTATATGTTCAAAGCAAAGTACAAATATCAGGCCAGATCCTGCTTACTTTATCCAATAAATTAAATAGCTCACTACAGTTAGCAGTATTTGGCCAATTATCTAATCCTCAAAACATCCCTGTCAAACAGATGAGTATTATTCAGATATTTACCAATCAGGACACAGGGAGAGATTAAATAACTTGCCCAAAGACACCTAGTGAGTCTACAGGACAGTCAGGATTAGAACTCAGAACTTCCCGATTTCTAGCCCTGTGCTAATCCCACCATCCCATGCTGATTTAGCATCATCTGTTAGTTCATCCATAAATTTATGAAGCTGTTTCCTCATCTTAAAATTTTATATTGAATAATTCAAGTATAATCTGTTTCTAATTATCTCCCTCTCTATTACGGTTGTTTCATTTTTAATATTAGAACATACAGTTTATCATTTTCTTTTATTTATATAAATTTACAAACATTTCTATGGTGCTTATTACAGTTGTTTTCTATTTATTAGGGTCAGGTGAAAAATTCACAGCAAATAAAGAGTTCAATAATTTTTTCTTATATTACTGTTCCAGAATGATCCCAAAGCAGAATGCAATTTTCTCTTATTATTCTAAATTATTTGCTGTGTTGTGTCCACTAGTAATATCAGCTCTGTACCTCATTTGTTGCAAGTACTGAAACTCAAACTGCATTAGACTAGATTTGACATAAGTGATATGGCATGTCCCTGTTCTGACTGGATGAGTGTACTCTTAATATCATGTTTCTGCTCTGAATATTCACTTTTCTGAGTTTTAAGTTTGTTTTCCATGATTATATAATATTTGTCCAGATTCATTCTCCCAGCAAACATTTCCAGCAGTTAACTTGTTTGCCAGAAGATTAATAGAAAGCAAAATCAACAAGGTACAGAAATACACTAAAAAATTATTTAAGAAACTGAATGAACATCTGAACAATCTTTTACCCAGCTCTGCTATTCATGGGGGAAGCATAGTTCAGTGGTTTGAGCATTGGCCTGCTAAACCCAGGGTTGTGAGTTCAATCCTTGAGGGGGCCATTTAGGGATCTGGGGCAAAAATCTGTCTGGGGATTGGTCCTGCTTTTTGAACAGGGAGTTGGACTAGATGACCTCCTGAGGTCTCTCCCAACCCTGATATTCTATGATAGTGGTATCATGTATTATGTTCATCAACACTAACAGCATACACATTACAATGAAAGCCAATGGAAACATTCTCAGGTAGAGAGAATTTACAGCCAACTGGTCAGTAATGTTTATGACCAGCATATAGGAGCCAGGGAGGAAGGGAAACAAGTCACATTAACAAAACTAAAAGCTACAATTAGAAAGGAACAAGGAGTTACAGCATTAACATTTCTAACAATCGAACACTGTTTTTCTTTGTTGAAAAGCAGTATTTCATATGGTAACGTCCACCTTTGCTTTATATGTTCTTGAAGCACTTGACAGCTTTGTCAAAGAGAGAAAATAATATTAAATTGCAGAAACTCAGACTTCAGATCAACAATTTCCCCAGATGCTCAGTTACAGTCTTGGCTATCTGAAAAAATCCATGAAGGGATTGTCTCGCTTCACAGAAACTCAATTTTAGTCAGTGGAATTCACCCTTTAGGGCAGAAAGTCCCCTGAAGAACGGGTGGAATTAAAGAACCAGGACTGTACTTGAACTGCAGCAAAATAACATATCCCAAACCACCATAGTGATATCACACTTACATAGAATGCAATGATAAGGGATGTAACTTATTGCTCAAATGGCTCATTTGCTCTTAGAAACAAGCATATTGATGATAACTGAATGTTTTTTCAAGGTTCTCTTAAACCACAGCAATCCAGATAAAGAAGAAAAATTTCTTATGCCACATTTGTACGAAGTACTGTATTATCAATGAGCTTCTGCAGTACAAAAAGCCTGCAGCACTTCACTCAGCTCAAGTAGTTCCCCTCCACAGAGATTATCAACCTCATCTGACATGCACAGTATTTCAAATTCCGGTACATCATCATTTGACATCAACTCATCTCTATTGGTCAAACTTTTAAAACCAGTCCTTCCCTGTAAACAAAAATGCCACAACGCATGAGAATTTGGGTACAGAATATGTAGTCATTAATATCTATTCCTTTCTGATGATCCATCTGGTATTCTCTTCTCCGATACATATTACAAATCTCCATTTCACATTATGTGCTACATTTGCATGCCTTTCCTACTGAACGATATTTCAGATGTCAGATCACTCCCATGACACACTCTCCCACTTGCTCACGCCCCATATATAATAATCAACTCTGTGTCCAGTACATAATGCCCAAGTTGCATTCTGGAGTATATATGTTTTACATCTGAACTAACTCCGAATATTGTAGATATAAATCTGTTTTCACAGTATTCTTTCCTCCTCCTTCCAGATGAGCGCTTTAGTAAAATTATTTTACTTAATTAAGTGTAAATACATCTATACACATTTCTTATATATAGGCAGGATGTCCCTGCATGGTATTTTAAAGCTCAGCTTTGAATTTATGCTAATACTTCATTACTGGATGATCACACTTTCCTTAGGACAGTAAAAATGGTTTTAGGACCAGATTCCATTGCTGGTGTGATACAAAGCAGCCAAAGCACAGGGTTAGAATCTGGTCCATGATTTTTATTTTTTGGAAGACTATTGTACCCTCATTGCACTTTTAGTAACATTGATGAGATATTCACATGCACACACAGATTCATATATAGTTTTTCTACTAAGGGACTTCCATTCTATTCAAAAGGAGGGAAATATTTTTCTAAATCGACTAATTACTTTATGTGTACTGATGGAATTCTGACCCTATGTTTCACTTCTGTCCACACTGAAATATAGAGTGAAGTAGTCTATGAAATTACTTTAAAGTTCACACATCCTCTCTATATGTAATAATTTAGTCCCTTTGACATTAGTCTTGATTCACAGTTACTGGAATAGTGTCAGTAGTTCTAAAGAGCTTTGAAATCACAAAGCAATAAGTTGCATTATGTCACTTGCAGCTGAAATGGTAAGGGAAAGTATGTAATGTTCAAATTCTAGGGCCTGTTCCTCTCTCCATAATGTCCACAGCAATCGATCCTGTTAATATGAACACTACATACTGAGGAAAGAAAATCTCTACAAGCTTTATGGTGTGACTGAGATATGAGCCTGCTTTTGTATAGACATAGTAAAGGGGGACTTGTCAAATAATTATTCTATAAGATTATGATGAACAAAGAGGTATCTTCTCTTCCTTTGTTCTCAATTCCTCTTCTTGCATATCACTGTCCTATAAGAAAAGAGGGGTGCAAAATCCCAGGTAGTTCCTTTATAGGCCTTTCTGAGTTCCCATGCCACATTGTGTGCTGAACAAGCTATTTTAAAATATGTATATATGTGACAGTTTGTACAGTAAAACTATAGGGCCCGGTATTGTGGATTCAGCATCTAAGAATCAACACAAAAAAGCCAGGCAAAGTGAGTTTAATTAGGACAACTAGCTAAGGGATTTACAAACTATCACATTTCACACATGAAGATCAGCCAGTAGAAGTATTGTATTGACTGGCATGGCTGCCCTCGCTCCTTTTTTTAAAGCTTAAGGCGGTCATTGAACTCTTACTTTTGATATTTGGGAACCAAACACATTCCTTTTTCTCCGGCCATCTTTCCTGCACTGGGATTGCAAGCATGCAAAATAACAGAAAATGAGAAGAGGCACATGACCAATTCCAATATAATTATCAAATGCTAAATCAAATCCAGTTGATTCACTGGTCTTAACAATAACACCAGCATAGGTTCTAAGCCAGGGGTGGGCAAACTTTGGACTGGGGACCACATCGAGGAATAGAAATTGTATGGAGGGCCTTGAATGCTCATAAAATTGGAGTTGGGGTGCAAGGGTTGTGTGTGGGCTCTTGGGTGGGGCTGGGGATGAGGAGTTTGGGAAGTAGGAGGGTGCTCTGGGCTGGGACCGAGGGGTTTGGAGGGCAGGAGGGGGGTCGGGGTTGGGGCGTGTGGAGAGGCTCAGTGGTGTGGCCCTCAACCCAGCGCCCGCCAGAGCGGGGCCGAGCCGCGTGATGCGGCCCCAACCCAGCACCCTGGCCAGAGTGGAGCCAAGCCATGTGGTGTGGCCCCGACCCAGCGCCCCAGCCAGAGTGGGGCCGAGCCGCTTGGTGCGGCGCAGGGGTCGGCTTAAAATGGCTTGCGGGCTGGATCCAGCCTGTAGGCCGTAGTTTGCCCACTCCTGTTCTAAGCACTATACTGTAGCCCATATTCTGAAATAAATAATGATACCTCTCAATATAAAATAGTTACTTAAGTAAAGTACATTTCAGAAGTTCTGGTTTCATATTATAGATATATATACACGCTCACACACATGCAAAAAAAATAAAAATTCTTCAGTGACCCCAGTCATTCAATAGTTATGATAAAATCTACCATTTATGGCTAAGTTCAATATTATTGGGTGAAAAAAGATTTGTTTTATCTCCTCATCAAACACAAACACAAGAGAGAAATTAAAGACAACTTTGGACTTGAATGTATACAGGGTCTCCAGTACACCCTATATCTGGAGTGCAAAGGACAGCTTTAATGGTCCACGCCCCTTTTCATCTCTAACTCCTATGAGCTCTTCACACTTCTTTAGTCTTAAAAAATGTACATAGGTTACAATAGGATCTATGTGACTATGTCAAGATTCTTTTCCTTTCCCTTCTCAACACTGGGGATAAGTGCTCAAGTAGACCAGGAGTTCACTTGTTTCCATTCTCTCCAAAGCAAAAATACATGATGAGCAAAGGAGGAGGGTGAGGAGACTCTCTACGCCTCCCCTTCCCCCGCCCCTAGCAGAATGCTTTGTGGAAGTTGTGGCAAAGAGTGGTTGGCCAATCCATTGGGACTTCAGCACAGCTGGAATTATGGGGCTACTACCCAAGGAAAATGAGCCCAGGCAAAGAGATGGCAATTTGGGAGGAGCAGGGAGAAAACTTCTATGCCATTTATTTTTCAGCTTTCTGAGCCTCAGACATAGGATGACAGAGATACATGACTCTTCAAATACAGTACACTATACTGAGTACAGTACTCAGCGATTCAATAGCTCAAGTACTTGTGCAATGGTGTGGAGTTCTTCTACCAGTGGGTGTCATATGCCCCTCTGAACTGAAAACCAGGAGTTCGGACTAATTGATCATGATAAATATATGGGTCAGCCATTGCTGCGTTGTCTGTAAAGGAACACAACTGTTGAAAACTCCCATTAAAAAGGAAGCCTAAACATTGGAATTGCATCAGTGAATGGATGAATTTTCTGTTAAGCGAGAGAAAGAAAGAAAAAAAAATCCTGGGAAAGACAGTATCAATCTTCAGATGCAGACTTTGTCTCTTTCAGACCAAACCAGTGGATGGGGACAGCAAGTTTGTGAAGACATTGATAACCAGCCTTGACTAAAGCCCCCAGAACTTTATTGTTACGTTTTCCTGAGGTAATGGTTAGAAAGCCTTAGCTGTGGTAGCAGGCACACGCACCTACTTTTGATACAGATGGGGTGGGGGACAAAAAAACTGCCAAGATAATGAAAAATGTCTGAGAAAGGGGGAAGAGGAGGAGATATTTAAAAATGCTTCATCTGTAACACTGCAAATGGTCACTATTGTTTCTTACACTCTGTTAGATGCATCATTGATATATTTATCAAATTATGCTTTTGCCAATATTTTCCACTGGATTTGAGTAAATGTAAAAAAGGTGAAAAGCCAATGAACACATAATCCAATCTGAAGTTCAGAAACTTTTAACTACTGTAAAAACTCTTGGGAGTTAGCCATCTAGATCAGGTGGCCTTTCCATTAGTGGGCTCATACGCCCATGTATTTAGGGCCCTAATCTTGTAAACTTCTACTCCTACCCATAGTTCCACTGGACCCTAAAATTGTCTTGCCTACCGGAATTATCCTATTAAACCTATAGGTTTAGGAGGGACTGTTACTAGTCCCTGGAATATTATCTTGCAAACCAATTTCATACAGCACCTAAAATGTTGCAAAATAGTGTAACAGATACCTTTTTGGATTTAAATTTTCCTTTTTAACAGCTGAGAAAATGACAATTTAACCAATAAAACTACAGTATTCACATAAAATAATACTGTCAGTATTATGAATTCAGCACCTAACAACAGAACCAGCACCACTAATAAGGTAAAAAGTTAATTAGGGTAATTACAAGCACAGGGATTTATAAATCACTGACCCTTACACAGAAGGATTGGATTCTGCAGGGGAATTAATGTCACATGTGGGTCACTGAAATCTTAGTGTAAGTAACTGGGAAGCAAATACATTTCCTTTGTTGAGCATCTCTTCTAGAATTCAAATATTTAATTAGGAATGTGACCTGATACACGTTGATTTACCAACTACACTAATCCCAGCTCACAAAAGAATTCAAAGTAAACAAAGATATGCATGGGCACTGAAATGAAATGGAAGAAATGACTATAATCTTGACATAGAAGTATCCATTTAGCTGAACTGAGATCTGGCTTTCCTTTTGCAGCAATATTTTCGCACTCACAAATCTACTTTGGGCAAAAAGTGGAATAATCATATCTTTTAACTACGTGATTTATGCTTCCACTCAGGTTTAACTGTGGGCCCAAAAATGTGGGCCCAAATTTTGCAAGCACGACTGTGTCAGAAAAAGGAAAGTTCTTGTCTGAAAACTTACCCCTTAAAAGGTTTGCTACCTCTGTCCTCTCAAAACAATTATGGATATTGCTTCTCTTTCTGCCAACACCCTTTTCCCGTTGGTTTCTCTAATTTACACAGGAGAAGTGCTTATTTCAACTTCATAGCTTTATATGTTACCTCAGCAATTCTTGAGCGGCTGACACAGACTCTTCCAGAGACCTGTCCTGCCTACACAAAAAATGGGAGTTGGACACACAAGTCTGTTCAACAGTCCTAGACTATTCAGCCAATCCGTATTCAGCCATCTTAGCATGGGCAGGCTGAAGCCACGTTTCCTAGTAAAAGTTCTTTTTCTTTGACTGTTTTCACTCTCATTTTTCAGTTGTATCTGAGAAGACTTCGTCTGCATTGTTTCCATCTTTGGAGACTGAAGAAAAACGGCCCTATCCTGCTGAAGTCTCTAACAAAACTCACACTGATTTCAGGAGGTCAGGACCGGACCCAACGTCTACTCTCACAAAAGCCCCTCTTCATCTGAATGAAAATGACTAATTCCTACTGCCCAGTAATATTATGATTCAAGTGTTATCATTTTTAGATTAGTACTTAATGCTTGAGTTTCTGATTTAGATGTAACTTAACCATTGTGAAAGGTAGTTTTGTTTTTATTAAAAAGGTGTTGTAAGGTTTTACATCTATATGCACAACAGTTATAAATATATTGATACCACATTAAGAAAATAATCAGTGCCTTTCAGAAAGTGTTCCTGTCAGCCACTATCCTGTCTATCCTCCGTAGCCTCTGGATTTAAGTCACTGCAGTCATCTGGTGTATCCTATTATACCTAATCTATATTGAGTCTATCGGTCACTATAAGACACTCAGTGTTAGTCACAAGGGTTATCATCATGGGCTAATTTGATATTAGCAACATCCACTTAAAGACTAAAGTTAACCAAGGACAAAAGTCCTTCCCAACCTACCATGACATCGGTATCATTCAGCTAAAGACATCACTATGCTTTAGTTATAGATGTATATATAAAAAAACCAACACATTTTTCAGAATTTCAGATCAGTAAGACCGATCACAAGTACTTTACTCCCACCGGGAAAATGCCATTAATCATTTAGTGGAAGAAAATAAAGGTCACTGGAGAATGACAAGGCAGAATAACATTCGCCTGATATGGAAATAAATGTCTCATGTCAGCAGGACACTGTTGTCCTGTCAGGATTCCATTCAGTTGATACCATTTTCGAAGTATACCACCAAGGTAAAACTCGTGGGGCTGTGGTGAGCTTTTTATTAAAAGCACCATAAGGGTTTTCCTAGACTGGTGCAACGTTTTGTACTAAACATCAAAGATACTACATCAGAGATAACATTTCAGTCTAGTTTCAAACACAGGGGAGACCACATGCATCACTGGAGCAGTGTCACTCTGATGATGCATCACACTGACATGGCACTAGCCAGCATGCTGTAGAAGTATCAATACAGAAATTTTTTAGATCTTAATGAATAATGAGAATTTATGCAGGGGAGGTTCTTTCCTTTAAGAGCCTTTAAGGTCATTCAGAATCATTTGAATCCCGTTCTTCAGAAATCTGAAGTGTGGGTAGATTGAACTTTTCAAGTTTTAGGGTCATTAGATCTCAAGCTTAAATGACCTGTAGAAGGCAAAATGCACCACTAGACAGAATTTGTAATACTCTATTCAAAAGCTTTCTTATTTTTTTGCCAATAAACACTTTAGACCAAATCCTGATCTCAAATAAAAAAACACATGGTCATCTAAAAGGCAGAATTTGGCTGTCCCCTGTTTTATATGACTACCTTTTGCCTCCAGATCTTCAGGTAACTTTGGAAGTAGAATTGTTCTGCGAGTGGAGCAGGTGACAGCATTTTTGTGTAGAGTAAGGCTATCAGCATGCTCTTTGGTGTCATATGTACTGAGGTGCACACAGCTTCAAACGTCACTCAGAGAGACTTAGTTACCTTGTTGTTAAAGAAAAAGCAGCACTCTGGTTCTTAATCTGTGCACACACACACATATTGCAGGCATAAAACAGATACCTCGGTATCTAAGGAGCAGAAAGAAGACAGGGTAATCTGTCTGGCTAGCGTCAATGCTTCTATCCTCATTGCAGCAAACTCTAACTCCTCCTGTCAGATGGTTTTAAGCAATCCACAGAAAAAAAATGAATTAAGAAAATGATGTAAATGTTTTACACACACAGAGAACGAATGCTGTATTTTAATGTATCATGATAACAATTTTTGGATAACACACATTCAGTGTTCCTTTCAAGATTAAAACATCAGCAGAACACAAAAACAAGTTTTTAGGTAGTTTTGAGATAGCTATATATAGAAACTCTTTCACTAGGGACTAAGTGTTAACAACTTTTTGGGTGGGATAAATGTTTTCCAATTATGTTGCCCAATAAGACAAAATTATTTCTTTGTCATGTTAATTGATTTTCCCTTTCATTTATTCACTGTATTTATGATTGCTGACATTTTTTATTCAACATTACTCAGCAGTGTTGAAATGTAAATCTGCCATCATACATGTAAACCTACTTTCCAGAGAGATTTCCTTTTGTTAGAGGAAGCCAAGTCAATTACAGGTTAAACACAATCACAACAACAACATCTGACTCTCATTTTACCTGGTTTTAGCACCAGTGTAACTCCGCTGACATTACTGGGGTTACTCTGAATTTAGCCTGGTGTACCTGAGAGCAGAATTAGGCCCTACATCTCTGAAACTGTCTCTGTGTTTACTAGCTCACCAAAGTAAAGTGTATTCAGTCAAGTTAATTCTCCACATTTAAGATTGAACACAGGGCTCAGAATAAGAGTTTTATTTTATAATATGTTGTACTACAACAAAGTTAGTGAGATTATCTAATTGAGACTGTTCAGCAGTGTTAGAACACAAGAGTTAAAGAAACTAACTTATTTGTTCTGAGAGTTAAGTCCAAATCTCACTATCTCTTAAAAGTTTCTGAAAGGTAAAAGGAACTTTGAAGAGGGCTGAATTTTTCTTTAACTTTTTTTTTTTTTTTAAGATAGTGAAATGTGTTCTCTACTGGTGTTTAGACAAATTTAAGAAAGGAACACTGGTATTTACATTTCTGCTACAAACCTGAAGTTTCTGAGCAAATACGGGGGGGTTCTTTTCTGCTAAGTCAGGTTCTAGATATTCAAGCTGATCACATATTGATGTTTGATGCGATATCCTATTGAGAAGAGCATCAGCAGAGACAAAGGAGTCCTCAGGAGTTGTCTGAAGGGTAAGGAGGATATAGAACAAATAACAGAGGCTGCCAAAGTGGCTCAGGCTGAAAACCGTATATTTGCTTCAAACGTTTGTTTGCTGCCTTCAGTAACATTTTCTTTCTGGCACACATGCATAGCCAATCAGAAATAAATATAATGAAAGTTAGTTATAAATTACAAATTTGAGAGTGAAATAAATGATGGTTAAAGCCTCTAAAGCAATGGTTCTCAAACTGTAGTCCATGGACCACTTTTAGGTACTTCTCTGACAACTGTCAGTCAGTCTTCTGTAAGCCAGTTGCCATGTTGTGTTTGTCTTAAAGCAGGGGTCGGCAACCTTTCAAAAGTGGTGTGACGAGTCTTCATTTATTCACTCTAATTTAAGGTTTCACGTGCCAGTAATACATTTTAATGTTTTTAGAAGGTCTCTTTCTATAAGTCTATAATATATAGCTAAACTATTGTTGTATGTAAAGTAAATAAGGTTTTTAAAATCTTTAAGAAGCTTCATTTAAAATTAAATTAAAATGCAGAGCCCCCCCGGACCGGTGGCCAGGACCTGGGCAGTGTGAGTGCCACTGAAAATCAGCTCGCGTGCTGCCTTCGGCACGTGTGCCATAGGTTGCCTACTCCTGTCTTAAAGCAATGAAACTTCCTGTAAATTGTAGCTCAGTCCAGGATTCTCATAGGAGTTTCAGAGGTTTCTTTGACCAATTCAACTAAAACGATCCCCAAACAACTTTTTGCACTCACTAGAATGTGTCTTTTTCTTCCTTTGGGGTTAACTCAAATTTGCAGGTGCTATCAAGGTTAGAGAGGTCTCAAACACACAGGAGGTCAGAATCACAGTGTTCACCTGTTGAGATTAGAGCAATGGAAGCTCCACTCAATGAGCAGAGTCTTCAGGCTAATAAATGTGAAATCCTCTGCTCAAGGACAGGATCTCAAAAACATAGATACACAACGTACAGAGATGTAACTAAGCAGCCATGCCTGCTGTATTTATAAACTAAGTGTATTTTAACTTTGTCTCCTTAATACTGTCGTTCTTCCTTATGTGACCAAGTGCTGCGAGGCCGGTTGTTAAATTGGGGTTTGCTTGGGAAAGCTGGGGGTCCTTCAGAGAATCTATCCACAATATTCAAAATTTTGAGAACCAGTGCTCTAAAGTCTAGAAGCAGCTACGGCCTTGGAAGTAAGACTCAAAGTCTTTACACTGAGTCCACTGGGAACTGGATTGAGTTCAAAAGTGCAGATTTCTAACAAAGTCTCTCACTTCCAGTACTGCATAACATCAAAACAGTTGGCAATTTATCAGAAAATGAGAAATATCTGTTCATCATCTATTAATGCTAAAACTCATAATAACAGATATGCTACATTCACAAAGCAATTCTGCATATTTCCATACAAAATCCCAGAGAAAACACTGGCACAGCCTATATATCTACGTGTCTTATACATTACTTACTATTTCAATGGTGTCTGAAGCTGTTCCTAAACTCATGGGCTCCAGTTCTTTCTGTTTTGATTTGTCAGTCGACTGTAAGTGCAGATCTTGGCTGGCGGTTAAAATCCGGGAACCTGGGTGTTGTATTTTCATTCCAGATGATAGCTGGGCTTCACTTTCCTCGAAACTTGACCTGGGATCAGATAGATAGTGTATATGTTTTCAGATTAGGCTAGGAGCCCAGTCTCTACTAAAAACACAGCAAATCCTCTTCAGTTAAACTGTCACATTCTCATCTTCACAAGAGCTTGATAAATTAGGATAATTGACATAAGGTTGAATTATAGCAATATATCTTGCAAGATTTTGAGAAATGTTTTCAAAGTAGTACCCTGGATAAACCCTGTACTACTGGATTAGATCAGTGAGAAAATGTACAGCCTACACATCACTTTGCCCTTCTTTCTCACTTCTACATAAATCTCTATCAAATGACAATTTTTGTTCCGTAGCAGCAGTGTAACCCCCCTGGACAATGCCATTTCTAAAAATAAACAAAAACCCTTAAGATATATCATTTAAAAATGGATTAAATTGTTCAGAAAAACAAGTTTAGGAATGCCAAATGAAGAGTTACAATAATAGGGACATACTGTATATACAGAAATGAAACTGCCTTTAATATTGAAGAAAAAACTGTAAGTAGTGAACCATAATCTACACTGAAGACACAGCATAGTCTTTACTGCAGACTTTAAAGTAATCATCAAGACTATGCAACAGAAATATAAGTTCTGATTCTCCACTCCATTACTCCACTGACTGGTGTAAGAAGGGACAGTTGGACTCAATGTTCCCTCAAATTTTCTATATCCATGTGTGGAATGAATTTTGTTATGTGCACCAATATGGAAGTGATGTGTGGCAGGGGTGGGGCCAAGGGGTTTGGAGTGTTGGAGGGGGCTCAGGGATGGAGCAGGGGGTTAGGGTGTGGGGGTGGTGAGGGCTCCAGCTGGGGTGCAGGCTCTGGGGTGGGGCCGGGGATCAGGAGTTTGGGGTGCAGGCTGCCCAAGGGCTGGGGCGGAGGACTCCCCTCAGCCCTCTCTCCGCCGGCAGCAGCTCCAGGGCAGAGGCCCTACTACCCGCCAGCAGCAGCTCCGAGGCAGAGGCGCTTCTTCCCGCTGGCAGCAGCTCTGGGGCCTGGGGAGAGGTGCCTCTCCCCACTAGCAGAAGCTCCGGGGCCGGGGGAGAGGCCCGTGGCAGCCCTGCACACCCCAACTTGCTCCCCTTCCCACCCACTCCCTACCTCTCTCCTCTCCAGGCCCCTGTGGCTGAGCACCTGCGCAGAACTTTATAGCCTGCTGCGTGGCCGCGGAGCTTAGGGGAAATTTAGGTGGGACTCTATAAATTTAATAGATATAGATCTGTGTTTTAAAAGAAAACAGAAAAACTAAAGCACACAACAAAAGCACTGTCTGACTGGAAATAATTTTACTATTATCCTTTTCCTAACAGTCCTTTTATTATTAAACGGTTTTTGTTTGTTGTTTGGTGGGGTGGTGGTGGTGGGGAGGTTGTTTTTTTTGCAGTGATGTACCCTGAACATGGAGTTGTAGAATCAGATAGTCTGACTGGAGGAGATTTGACTGGACTTTCCTGCTGTGCATCAAATACAAGGTACAAAGATTGTTTCTTCGGGGTGCTGCCATCCTGCTGTCAAAAGAAAAGGAAATAATTATCAACCAACTTTCCATTCTCCGTTAAGGTTAATTCATTGCCTCAAGTGACCCAGTGACTGAGAAATTCCATTTCTCTTTTAGAGCTGATAACCTATGTTCTGCAGCATAGCACTCCCTATGGTGCTAAGACATAGTGGATGTAATAAAAGCCACTGACCACAGCACAGACTGTGCAGTTCACAATTTGTATTAGTTCCTCCACTGTCATTTGGGATTAATTAGAATTCAGGTACTATCTAAGTTCTGCCCCTGTTCTTTTTGAATGGAGTATATGGCATTCGCTGACAAAGTGTTATCAAAAATTTAATTGGAACCTTCTTTATCTCATCAGATTGAACACTCAAGAGTCTCCACATTAACAGACTGTTTCATTCTTATAAGCACTGTGGGAAATTCAGACATCTGAAGCTTATTAATGCTATCTAATTAATCAAGTGAATACAAGTTAGGCAAAAAATGTTGATGTTATAACTTTAGTCCCATATTTTAGAGGAAGTCTTTATTTTGAAGAGAGTGCTCATCATTTCTTTTCATAAAAGTTTTAGCCATGGTTTTGGAGAGAAAGATTTCCATACACTGTTTGGTAACCCAACGGAGAGTGCTCTGCACCTGCTATGGCTTAAAGTATTGAATACCTTTACATCTCCAAGAAGTGAAACTAAACCTCAACATTAAAAAGATTAAATAACTTCTATAAGGATAGGAACAATAAAGCATGTGCAATTTACCTGACTACGCTGACTAGAAAGAACCGTGTTTACAATCTACTGCAGATGTACAGCTAATTCACTGTGTAGCAGGGAACTATCCATACAGTATTATCATAGCAATACATAATGACTATCGCGTGTAAATAAATGTAAATGAAAATTTGAGAGTGAAAACTTACCGGCAAGGAGGAGCCTATTTTCTCCATGTATTCTATTTCATATGAGTTGCCATATTCCAGGTCTGTAACAGAAACAGAGAGAAATGTTCCCATGCATGGGGGGGAAATATAATTTTTGCATGTGTGAATAAAATCTTGGCAACTCGTTGCTAATTGTCACTCAGGGTCTGCAGCTTTACTATTGATGCTTTTTCTAATAGGCCCTACAAACAAAATACACAGAGACAACTGTGCCTTGATTTTGAGCTGTCAATCAACTGAAGCCCCATGGCATATCCAAAGGCAGAATTTGGTGCAAGTCCTTTTGAATCAATTTTCCTGTAAAACTCCAGGTTAATCTTTGTTCAGGATTCCATTACAGACCTCAGTGGCTGTACTAAAATTGCAGAACCCTGTGAAACATGCCAGTACATGGTACCTGAAGTGCCGTGTCACATTACAACTCTTTGAAAATATTTTGATGTAGTCTTGATAGCTATTTCTTCCTTTGAAAGAAGGAAGATTTTGCAAGATGACAAGTAATCAAATGATTCCACTCATAGTAAAACCATGCCGATTTTAATCAGGAACTATTATGATCTTATTACTTGAGATTAAAAAATGGATAAGCTATCCATATGCTCATTTGGTGACAGATAGCACAGTAGCATAGATACACTTATTTTCAAATTTTAGTTACAAGGGACAGTTCAAGGCATGAGTATTTACAGAGAAGCCCGGCCCTAACCTCTAAAAAACCTTTTGTTGCACTACTATTTCAAATCCCTTAATTATTCAATGAGAATTAACAAGCACTTCTTGCAAATCCTGGTCATTGGACAGTGAGCTGATATAGACACATACACTGACAAAGAAACTGCTGACAGAACAGAAGATAAATGCAACAAATACAGGGTATAGGGACTGATCATGCAAATAAATAGAGTCCTTACATGAGTAGTCTCATTAAAGGCAATAGGACAAAGGGATAGGTACAACAGATGTATCTCAGATTTTGCATCTGAATCCAGTCACCATTGATGTTCAGAGAAACATTCTAACACAATGGTGAGTTTGTTTTCTGAAGATACAAATTAAGGATTTCTGTTAAATAATATTCTTGTCTCAAAGTTGTTTATTTTTATTCAGTTCTGTATTTTGTTATGTTCCACACAATAAGTTGGTTTTCTTCCTAATTCAGGAAATCACGGAATCAAATGCTTAATTCCATTTCTGTATAGTAAACAACAAGTGTCTTGGATTTAAGCATGTGCTTAAATACACTTCCTGAACTGGGATGACATCCTGAATAAGAGCCTATGTCAGGTAAGTATTTTTAAAATAAATTAGGCTGTTTTCCCCCCAAGACTAGTGTAAATGTCTTAATTGTTTTGAAAAGTGACACTCTCACTATGAAAACAATATTAGAGGGTATTTGTGCAGAAATTCAGATGCTAAAAAATGCCCACAAATATTGTGAACTTCTCTTCTAGTTAAAAGTCTCTCTGGGTGTAAATAGCATGTTTTTGAAAATCCATGCATTTTACAGGCCATCCATTTAAGAAAAATAGCTGCAAAATAGCAATAGGTGAAGTTTAGGATATTGTATCCATTAATTTTTTTGCTGAAGGGAATCCTGCTATAGCAGGTTTAGTAAATTCAGACGCTTGGCATCCCATGGTCTATTTTTAATGGTAACAGGAATTCAAACGGGAGGAAAAGCCTACCATATGAACTACATGCTTCTTTCTAGCTAGAGCAAAAAAACAAACAACACACAAATAATGACATTAAGAGTAAATTGAAAAAAAATAGAACCCGAGGAAGAAGTTCAGGAGGAACTATTAACTGCAAGGCAAAACAACATCAAATGCTTTGAAATGCCTTTCTCCATTTGTTATAACTTTGTATATTACAGTGAAGTCTTACAAACTAGTTCTTAAACACTGGGAAACAATCTGTTACAATATATACAAATGCTCTTTACAGCCAGGAGACATACTGTCAGTGTCCTCTGCTGGCACTGATGATAACAACACTACAACTGTTTAATCCTCACTCTTGCAGCTGTAATCCATACGGTTTGATTTTTAGATTGATATTTAACCCTATTTGACACAAAAGACAGTTTGTGGATTGAGGTACATCAACTAGAAACAAAACAAATAACGTGGCTCATTAAAGATTATTCTTTTGTCTCACTGCTCTCAGTGGTTTCAAACACACAATTATTGTGGATGGCAAAATGGAGGGCAATTCCAGTGTATTAACAAAGTGCCAAAATGATATGAATGAGTTTGAGTACTATGTATTGTTTGACTGCAAAAATCCATCCATCCATCCATAATAGCTCAGTGCTAAACCCAGCGTTGTGAGTTCAATCCTTGAGGGGGCCACTTAAGGATCTGAAGTAGGGTGACCAGACAGCAAGTGTGAAAAATTTGGATGGGGGTGGGGGGTAATAGGAGCCTATATAAGAAAAATTGGGACTGTCCCTATAAAATTGGGACATCTGGTCACCCTAATCTGGGGCAAAAATCAGTACTTGGTCCTGCCTAGGGAAGGCAGGGGGCTGGACTCAATGACCTTTCAGGGTCCCTTCCAGTTCTATGAGATAGATAGGTATAGATATATCTCCATATGTTTAAAGGTAGCAGGAAGACAGTCACAACAGTATCAAGAGTGGTATAATCTGCTGTATTAAGAAACATCTCTTGAATTACTTAGATTTCTCAAAGCAGCATGAACAGAACAGTCAATGGAAATCATGATTATTTTAAATGATCTCAAAAGAGGAAGCATTGTTGATTATAATTAACATGTAATCTGAAAGTCTGGACATACCCAGCATACTTCCAAAGCATTTAATTAGGAATTCTGTTCACTTTCTGTTACCAGTCTGAGAGCTGAAATGATGGTTTTAGTGCATCCATACATGATGTTGTTTGTTCAAAAAATCATTTTTTCTTTAAGGAGGAAACATTAACATCACACAATGCAGTCATAAATGGATGCATTTAGTTATAATTTAACAACAAAGATGAATGGATTATTCAGATTGAACCATCTGAACAGGATAGCCAACAGATCCCATGAAAGCCCCGGATCCTGCATACACTTATGCATGTGCATTTGAGTGTTCACATGAGCAGTCCCATTAAAGTGAGCAGAATTACTCACATGCATCAGGTTAAACTCATAGATAAACTGTTTGCAGGATTGGGCCTAAGAGCCTAAATCCCGCAGTCCATAATCATGCAAAACTCCACAGATTTTGCCTTAAATTGTTCAATGATATTTTAACAGTACATTGGGCATGTGGGCAGAAAAGATCAGGTAATGATAATGGAAATAGAGCCAACAAGATCAAAAAGGATTGTAAGATTTTGAAGTAGTAAGTCCCCCAACCATAAACTTGAAGTTGGAAATTGGTTAGTATTTATTTATACATTCATTTATCAGATGTACCCTTAGGGTAAAACCTGCAAAGACTTACTCCTTCATGTAGTCTGAAGGAAGGCATGACTACACATGCAAGTGAGAAATACTTAAGTGGGCTAGGTTCTGATACTCTCACAGTTCATAAATAATAATAAATAATAATAATATAAAATAACCTAACAATCTTGCAATTATTTGCCTCAAAAAAAAGACAGACATCCTTCAGGACGTGGAAATGGGGATGCATACCGTGCCTGTGAAAGATAATGGTCATACATCACTTGATATTATGGGGTTTTATATATTTCTTATGCTTGAAGAAAGCTGGAGCCTAAGAGTTAGGAGAGGTGATATGTAGTCAACAGACTGATGACCAAATCCGAAGCTGGGACCTTCAGTACTGAAGCACAAATCTCCATCACCTGAGTTAAAGTACTAGAGGCCCAGCAAAACCAAAGGAAAGCCTTCCACTGATTTCAGTAGCCTTTGGATTGGCTCCTAAATCCATTAGCTGGGAGGAACAACAGGCCACCGTCCACTCTGATTTAGGCACAGCAGGGAACATGTCACATGCTCTGAACAGTAGATTATACTTACAATTAAGTGTACTGAAAAAGAAAAATTTAGTCATATATTGCTCTGAAGTGCTGCCCCTGTTCTATCTGCAGCTGAAAATAAGAGTGTTTCCAGTCTCTTTCAGTTTCCTCTTTTCCATTTATAAGCTTACCCTCTGTAGGGGAGCTGAACTTGGTCTCATTTACAAATGTAGATAGATCGGATGGTTGTGGGTAATCCTGTTTATCTGTATCCAGATCCACAGTCATGCAAGTCCATTTCTGACTGGTTACGGAAGAAGCCAGTTTTTCCTCATCTGTCGCATGAACCACGGTGGATATAACTGGCGGTGTTTCTGGAGTAGGCAGTGGAGTGGAATCCTGCACAGAACAAATGTTAACCGAATCTATTATCTTTCATTACTTCGTTGAGCCATCAGTTAGCAATATTTGTCTGAATTCTTTTGTCTATCTTTCTCCCCACCCCCCTTTTGCTGTTCTAATTCCATGCTACTTACTACAGCTCCATATAAAATACTTGAGGAAAGAGACCCAGCTCATATCTGTAGCATTTGGAATTACACCAGGAATAACTTGTCTCAATAATTAGACTCTCTTTATCTGTACAATGAAACCCTTTTATAATAAACATGGATACAGTAACTCCTCACTTAACTTTGTAGTTATATTCCTGAAAAATGCGACTTTAAGCGAAACAATGTTAAGCGAATCCAACTTCCCCATAAGAATTAATGTACATAGGGGGGGTTAGGCTCCAGGGAAATTTTTTTCACCAGACAAAAAACTATATATTATATAGATATACACACAGTATACATTTTAAACAAACAATGTAATACTGTTCACAGCTATGATGATTGTGAAGCTTGGTTGAGGTGGTAAAGTTAGAGGGAGAAGGGAGGGATATTTCCCAGGGAATGCCTTGCTGCTAAATGATGAACTAGCACTCGGCTGAGCCCTCAAGGGTTAATACATTGTTGTTAATGTAGCCACTCACACAAAGCAGCCCGAACATGAGGGAGGGAAGACAGCATAGCAGACAGAGACAGACACACACCTTGTGTGTGGGGGAGAAAAGAGAGATGCACACTGCCCCTTTAAGTAAGCTGTCCCACTCTTAAGTGCATTGTCTTTTTAAGTGGATCAGGAAGTTGAGACAGCAGCTGCTGCCCCAAGCTCTCTCTGTCTCTCTCGGTGTCCCCTCCCTGCTCTATATGGAGAAGGGGTAAGTGGGGTGCAGGAGCAGGGGGTAGGGAGACACCCTGACATTAGCCCCCCCCCCCCTTTCCCTCCCTGCACAGCAAACAGGACTCTCTGGGAGCAGCTCCAAGGCAGAGGGCAGGAGCAGCACATGGCTGTGGGGGGAGGGACAGCTGAATTGCTGATTGATAGCCTGCAATTGATAGCCTGCTGGGCGGCTGCTGCACAGGGAATTTAGGGGAGCGGGGAGATGATGGGGGGCTGCTGGTCCACCCTGGTTACAAGCCCCCACCAGCTAGCTGCAACGGGCTGCTCTTCCTGCAAGCAGTGGACAAAGCAGGCGGCTGCCAAACGACGTTAGAAGGGAGCATTGCACAACTTTATGTGAGCATGTTCCCTAATTGATCAGCAATGTAACAACGTAACAACGTTAACCAGGACAACTTTAAGTGAGGAGTTACTGTATTGCAAAGCTGTGTTGATGAGGTAGAATGACAATCCTGACTTAAGTGTACTTTGAAATGTGCCAACTGCAATTCAGTTGAGGTGGGGAGGGAATTGGGGGGAAAGACTTCAGCATACAATGGATCCACAGATTTTCTTTGCTGTCTTTACTGAACATTATTTTCATGCTATCTTTTCCATGGCATCATTTATGGTGTATGTGTAAGTTTCTAGATTCTGTTGATGCAAGTAAAAAAGATGAGATTATTTGGAGTTGATGGTCATGCATGTGAGCTCAGAGATTTTCAGGAGTTAAGACAGAAATATCTGTGGTTGGAGATCAGTACATGACATAAGTGGCACACAAAATGCATAGTCTCCTAGGAATTCAAGAGGGCAATTGACTTTTAGGGATTGTCTGTATGGTGAGTTAGTGCACGGGAAGCCAGGGCTGTCTACAGTGCACTAGCTTGCTGCTGGACAAAGCTTCCATACTAAATGTTTTGTAATGTGCTTTGAAGTACTGCTGTTTGAAACACTACACTCACCATGTAGATTAGCCCTGACACTTCCCTTATGGTAATGATCTCACATAACACAAACACGGACTTCAAAGGTCATGAATCCTCCCCCCCTGTCTCGACAATGTCAGCCAGCTTAAAGGGAAGGTTAGGATACATAACATGGGAGGTGACAATGGCATGAAAAGAAATGTCCCAGATTAAAGTAGTGAGCCAAAGGCTATTATCTCATACATGACGCCGCCTTTGTTAACTCCTCCACGCAAGAAAAGCCACCCACCAGTGTTTTAAGATGAAAAATATTATTTCTGTTCACATACTTTGCAGAGTAACACACTTGCATTATTCATACTTTTCTTTCAGCATATCATTTTTATTTGTGTACTTTACAGTTTTCTGGTCTAATAGGTTAGATGAATTCTTCTGAGTGCTAATATCCTAAATATATTTGTTCATTACTATACTTATAAGACAGGACTTCCCAAAGAGTATTTCTGAACAGTCCAACTGGAATTCCTAGGACAAATACCCGGTCTAACTGGCATTGTACAAATTAATCTTAAAACGGGAGAAAAAAAATTAATAAACCTTACCAATGCTTACAACTATTCAAATATAACAATGTTACATTAATTTACTTTCCTTCTACAATCAAAACTAATGACCTATGTCAAAACAACATAGCACTTTACCTGAGAGGGCGCATCCGAGAGGGGAGATCTTTTTGGTGACTTTTTCACCCTAAATGTATCACTAAAAACAAAGTTAAAACAGTAAATATGGCATACAAAAGAGAATCAGCAGCATATAACATTTAGCAATACAGAGCTAAAGAAAATACTACCTCCTCTATAAGCCCTCCTGCTTTAAGACATCTTCCATTACAAAGCAATACCACTGAAAAACATGCTTTAAGTATTGCTTTTTATCATGCATTTTGGTACAGGACTTCGTTCCCTAAACCAGTAAGATAAACTAAGAAAGGGAGATGAACAGCAGGATTGCCATGTGTCTAAATTCATTCAAAAAGTCTATTCAAGTCAAATATTGATAAGGAATGAGGATTACCCAGTGGTTAGGGCACTAGGATAGGACTTGGGAGACTCTGGTTCAAAAATCCCCAGCCCCATCACAGACTTTCCTCTGTGACCTTGAGGAAGTCACCTAGCCTCTTTGTGTCTCAGTTCACCAGCTGTAAAACGGAGATAATAGTACTTTCCTATCTCACAGGGTTATTGTGAGAATAAATACATTGAAGATTGGGGGTTCAACTACTACGGTAAAAGGGGCCGTATATGCACATACGACAGATAAGAGATTAATTTCCTTGCCACATGTCAACAGGTTTTTGATGAACTGCATATGAAGGTTTGTGGCAGGATATGCACATTGCTCCTAAGATTTCAGGACCAGATATCGCATTAAGTTCACAGTGATGGGAAAGGAAATCCCACAAACTTGGACTTTCATGGTAAAGATGAATATATTTACTCACATGGGAATACTGCTTCTTCTAAATCCCAGAACATAAACTGTCAATACAACAGTTTTAACTAGGGTTGTCGATTAATCGCAGATAACTCACACGATTAACTCAAAAAAATTAATCACGATTAAAAAAAATAATCGCAATTAATTGCAGTTTTAATTGCACTGTTGAACAACAGAATACCAATTGAAATTTATTAAATATTTTGGATGTTTTTCTAAATTTTCAAATATATTGCTTTAAATTACAACATAAAGTGTACAGTGCTCACTTTATATTACTTTTGATTACAAATATTTCCATTGTAAAAATGATAAACAAAAGAAATAGTATTTTTCAATTCACCTCATACAAGTACTGTAGTGCAATGTCTTTGTTGTGAAAGTGCAACTTACAAATGTAGATTTTTTGTTACAGAACTTCACTCAAAAACAAAACAATGTAAATCTTTAGAGCCTACAAGTCCACTCAGTCCTACTTCTTGTTCAGCCAATCGCTAAGAAAAACAAGTTTGTTTACATTTACGGGAGATAATGCTGCCTGCTTCTTATTTACAGTGTCACCTGAAAGTGAGAACAGGCGTTAGCATGGCATTTTTGTAGCCAGCATTGCAAGGTATTTACGTGCCAGATATGCTAAACATTCATATGCTTCATCATGCTTCGACCACCATTCCAGAGGACATGCTTCCATGCTGACAATGCTTGTTTAAAAAAATGCATTAATTATATTTGTAACTGAACTCCTTGGAGGAGAACTGTATGTCTCCTGCTCCATGGTTTTACCCGCCTTGTGCCATATATTTTGTGTTATAGTAATCTAGGATGATGACCCAGCATATGTTGTTTGATTTAAGAACACTTTCACTGCAGATTTGACAAAATACAAAGAAGGTTTCAATATTAGATTTCTAAAGATAGCTACAGCACCAAGGTTTAAGAATCTGAAGTGCCTTCCAAAATCTGAGAGGGATGAGGTATGGAGCATGCTTTCAAAAGTCTTAAAAGAGCAGAAAGCAACAGAGGGTCCTGTGGCACCTTTAAGACTAACAGAAGTATTGGGAGCATAAGCTTTCTTGGGTAAGAACCTCACTTCTTCTGAGGTTCTTACCCACGAAAGCTTATGCTCCCAATACTTCTGTTAGTCTTAAAGGTGCCACAGGATCCTCTGTTGCTTTTTACAGATTCAGACTAACACGGCTACCCCTCTGATACTTAAAAGAGCAACTTTCTGATGCAGAAACTACAGAACCCGAACCATCAAAAAAGAAAACCAACCTTCTGTTGGTGGTATCTGACTCAGATTAAGACAATGAACATGTGTGGGTCCGCACTGCTTTGGATCGTTATCAAGCAGAATCCGTCATCAGCATGGACATGTCCCTTGAAATGTTGGTTGAAGCATGAAGGGACATAAAAATCTTTAGCACATCTAGCACTTAAATATCTTGCAACGCCAGCTACAACAGTGCCATGAGAACACTTTCAGGTAACATTGTAAACAAGAAGCAGGCCGCATTATCTCGTGCAAATGTAAACAAACTTGTTTGTCTGAGCAACTGGCTGAACAAAAAGTAGGAATGAGTGGATCTTAGGCTCGAAAGTTTTACATTGTTTTATTTTTTAATGCAGCTATTTTTTGTGCATAATTCTACATTTGTAAGATCAACTTTTATGATAAAAAGATTGCACTACAGTATTTGTATTAGGTGAATTGAAAAAATACTATTTCTTTTGTTTTTTACAGTGCAAATATTTGTAATAAAAAATAAATATAAAGTGAGCACTGTATACTTTGTATTCTGTGTTGTAACTGAAATCAATATATTTGAAAAATGTAGAAAACATCCAAAAATATTTAAATAAATGGCATTCTATTATTGTTTAACAGCGTGATTAATCGTGCGATTAATTTTTTTAATCGCTTGACAGCCCTAATTTTAACCCTTCAAAGCATGGTGTTTTCCAGTCAAAGACGTGGAAAGGAGAATACCCACACATGATCATGTACACATCTACCCTGATATAACGCTGTCCTCGGGAGCCAAAAAATCTTACCGCTTTATAGGTGAAACCACGTTATATTGAACTTGCTTTGATCCGCTGGAGCGCGCAGTCCCGCGACCCCCTCCCCCCCCCCGAGCGCAGCTTTACCGCGTTATATCCGAATTCGTGTTATATCAGGTCACGTTATATCGGGGTAGAGGTGTATATATATGTAAGGTACGCTGCCTGTATGTGTGTTTGCCATTTCCAAAAGGTTAAAAATTCCCTAATGAAAACATTCCCAGATTGATGCAAGATCTACCAGCGCTCCAGATGCAAGCTGCCAGACCTGACCTAACTGGCTTTTGATATTAGGTGGAAGAGGCAGGGGAACAGCCTGCACAATTTCACGCCGAGTTACTCAATAAAGCCTTTGTGGTTGAGGTTAGATGAAGTGGTGAAAATTATAGCTCTGCTCTGATCAATGACTTGCAAGGCAACAAAAGGAGTTTACAATGAAGCGTTTCAAATGATAGAGAATAAGTCAATACTTCACCTATAAACATACATGACCAAAAAAATTGGCCATCTGTTTGCTGGTATAAGTATTCTATACCGGCTGTTAATTACTAAGTCTGATAATATAAATAATGAGAATAATTGTTTTCTTTAAAAAGTACTTATAAACATTAGATAGTGTTTAAGAAACAATGGCTGTACAGTGTTGTATAATGCAATATTCTATTAATCAAGCTAATAAGAAAGTGTTAATGCTTTAGCTGAGGGCATCAAATATATACAGTTTTAAAAAACCAATCCTTCTAGACAGGCAACCAGACACTGACATAATACCTTCCCTCAAGCTTATTCACAGCCAGGCAATTTCACTTAAAATAACTTTTACATAAGCCAGTAAAAATAACACCGTAAAGCTCCATGCCCAATAATTCTTGATCATGCTGAAAATAAAGTAAAATAAAAATGTTTAAAAAGCCCATAAACCATTAACAAAGTATACAGCACTTTCACCATAGCAGGCCCGTTAGATTAAATTTACTTACAACAGAGAACATACAGACATCACATCTTCTACCATCCTAAGACAAATAAGACAAAGAAAAGAGAGACAGACAGAAGGAACTGACAAAAAGGATAAATCTGCAGACACTCTGTTAATGTGTTAGAGCAAAATCACCATACATTTTTGATATCCTAGGAAGTCTGCACAACCTTAAAACGTTTTTTAATGGGAAGGGGTGGAGAAGAGAGGTGATAATTCCTAAACCAGTTTATGTTCTTAAATTCCATATAATTTTCTGACATGTTTTCACTGCATAAAAACCATTTTTTCATAGCAGAGGCCTACCAGTTTAATTGCTGTCAATGCTTTACACATTCTTGCCTTTCCTGAGGTAGCCATCTGCTTTCTTTTCAAGATAGAGTACTAGTTAATATACAGTATATAAAAAAAAGTTCCCAAGGAAATTAGTAGCAATTAAGTTTAAAGAAACAGAAGAACACTAGGTTCTTTTATGACTATTGATCTATCAGTAGAAGGCAGTAGAAAAAGTTCCTGGTCTGTGTATTTCAAATTACTTCCACACTCTAAGAAAGAAAGGGAAATTTCTTTAAGTTTTTGTATTTTTGGCTCTTAATGAAATGACAGTTTGAGTATTGACAGTTCAAAGTGAATGCTCTGGAAATTGGGACAGTTCTATTTCAATAACCAGGGCTAGAAAAAGTCTTCATCCGCTTCCATGCTTGTCAGCTTTAATGCCATATTTTTAAGCAGGATGATCTTGAAAGCTGGCACCTTCCATATCTAAACACAGTCTTCTGAAAGGGTCTGGATGCTTCCCAACCATCAATACAGGGGAGAGTTGAGGTTCAGATCTAAACGGGCCACCCATTCTTTATTCATAACTAGCGAGCATTGAGGGAGCAGCTGCTGCTCTTTGTTCAGTATCATCTCAGCAAAATGATCTGTCTCAGAACCACAGTTAAATATTTAGAGACATGACTGGAATGCAATTTGAGTTGAGCTGAAATCCATTCCCAAGTCTGTTCTTTTAATAGAGTGGTGAGTGAGTGTTTAGAATGTTTACACTTTTACTCCAGGATGATGTAGTGCCACTAATGTGCGCTGTAGAATCAAGCGCACTGTAGTGTTAGTGATGCTTAAGCTAGTGACTCACTCTTAGGCATCCTACAGGTCTAGCCTGGAAATCACCATGCTCCCCTCTGCTAGAAAACACAATAAGCAATACATTTTCAAAGCAGTCTGCAGGGATTTCTCCCTGCAACTCTCAATGTTAACAAGGACTCTTGGCATTGAAAAACTAACCCTTAAGCTAGTTTTTAAAAATAAATAAATAAATAAAATCTTAGGATATTACAGTATCAGTTTAAACTGAGCCAAGTGATTCCTGAAATGAAGATCAGCAAGATAAATCACCATTTAAGGTCCTTCACTTTAATAGCTTCCTTTCTTCTTCTAGGAGCTCCCCTGAAGTATTTGTGACTGGGCTCCCCAAATGGTGGTTCTCCTGCAATGGATCCCATTGAGCAGTCTCATGCCATGGACTCTTATGTGGGGAGGGGACAGACTGGGGCACAGACACAGTGTTGCCCATTTCACCCCCCAACAAGCCCTGCAGTAAATCCCCTCTAAGAATATTATAGCTGTAGGCTGCATTCTCATTAACATGCAGCTCCTGCGCACTGGGGACAACCACTTACATGGATTCCAGACGCTGCTAAGGGCAGGTGACTCCATGAAAGCACAGCTCAGCAAAGGCAGCTGTGTTGCCTGGAGCCAGGGAAGAGTAACAGAGGGCAGATAAGCCTTGTGCCTCCCGCAGACCTGAGATATTTGGGAGGGGGTAAACCCCTACCCCCAGTGAAAGACAACAGAGAAAATTCTGCGGAAGGAACTTCATGGAGTGCTCTCACTAGCTTCTGTAAGTTTTTCCAGGCGATGGGGCAACCTGGATCAGTGTGTTCCATTACAAACCTCTGTTCTCAATGATTAAATAACGCAAGGCCTGTCCTGCAATTTACAATACATGAGCTTGCACACTGACTTTAGTGGCGCTCCATCTAGGCACAGGGGACCTCTTCCTGGTAGTAAATTGCTGGACTAAGGCCTTGAATATTAAAATCCCCTCTAGAATGAAATTCAAATCTCACACACGCAGATGCACTTTTTAGTCTTGTTATTTTTGTTCAAAGTTGAATATGTTATTCTTGGAGAATTCTTTAGGTTTTAGGAATATTGAGGAAAATATCCTCTCTCAGTAGACATTTTAAAATTTCTCTGGCACCTACTCTGAACTCCAGGCATTTCCCAAAATTTAAAACACATCATCAGAAAATCTGGCATCTCCCTCAAAAAACCTGAAGTCATTCTGCCCAACCGTATCACATCCTATAACATCCATTCAAGTAATTCAAAAATGACTTCTACTTCAAAACGCAAAACATCCCAAACCACATACAAACCTAAATCTGGCAAATGGCTGGAGTTAGAAGTCCAACTCATGCCAGGAAATAAAAAGCATAATTGGACATTCTCCATCCTTCATTTCATAGCATTATAGAGTTTACTTTTTTGTTTTACAATGTTTGCCTTATCTTTAGCTCTTCGGTCTTTTCTTAGTTTTAGTGACAAACTTAAATTTTAAGATGTAGTATGTTATCTTTAATTAGCAGACACTATTAAGTTATAAAGGGACTTTCAGAGAGACCTTATTAGATATGTTCTCTGTTTATCTGAAATGTAAAATCCTGTGAATAAAATCTGTGGTAACTAATTCAAAGAAAATTATGTCTGAGGGGATAAGATAGCAGAAGTGCGCATCATTAAGTTAACTACATGGGAATCAGTACCACTGGATACCGAGTTTTATTAACCAACCAACCAACCAATCAAATGTAGCAGCTAGAACCATTTCTCCCACAACTTGGCCTATGGGCATAGAAATAGGAAATAAACTAAGGGTTTTTTTGATCATCCTGTGAATCCTGAAACTACTTTTATAGAAAAATGTTTTCAAAGGTTATAGCCTCACATTAAAAAAATATGATGAAAAAAAACAGGAATTCAAACTAGTAAAAATAAGACAGTTTTCCACTTCTCATACATATACATAAAAAAAATACTGGATGAAAACATGGCCCTACTTAGTTTTGCCACTGATTTCATTCACTATATCCCACAAACCCTAACTCACACAAGTACTCTTCATTTATGTGAGCAGTCCCATTAGCTTCAATAGGGGTTTGTGTGTGTAAGGACTACTCGCACAAGTAAGGGGGCCTTGCATTAGCAATAGGCCAGGGAATTATTTTTTCCCATTGCTGAACTCACTACACAACGAGTAAGCTAACATTGAAAATGTGGCACAAAAATTGCTAAAGGCCCAATCCTAGTCTCACTGAAGTCAATGGGCATTCAGGCACTGACATCAGTGGGAGTAGGACTGGGCCCTTAAACTTCCAACATCCAATTATTAATCCTGTGACCTGGTCTGGGTTGGTTTCTCTGGGTTTTTACTACAAGTTATATGGTGGTGGGAGCAACATGGCATTGATGATGTACAGGAAAGCCTATGCCTACCGTGTGTAAGCCATAAACATATATCTGGTTGTCTAGTAATACATTCATCAGCACCATGTTTCTAACCTTACTGAAACTCATGAATTATAAAACTATCGTAATTATGGTGGGGTGCAAGGAGGAGCACTTCATAATCCAGAAACATCTCTATACTTTAACTTACGTTTTTAGTGGTGTCTTCTTCTTTTTTGCAGGTTTATTTAGGTTGTCTCCTTCAGTTCCATTTGTTTCATTGCCATTGGCTGGTATCTCAAAGGAGGCTGGAGATTTAGAAGGTGAGCTGGTGATCTTCGAAGACAGCCTGAAAGCGTCAATTGAGTCCTCGCAGGTATCTGGATCAAAACTGTACGTTTGTTGAGGCAATTTGGGAGATTCTTGCATTTTTGTAGTGGAAGAGAATGGGTTAAAGTTGGGATCATCCCACTTGTCAATATCAAAAGTATAAGAGCCTTTTGAAATCGGGATATCATTTGGATCAGTGAGTGACTTGGTTGGTGTGGTGGGAGCATTGTCAAGCTTTTCCACTGTCTTTTTAGTCTTTGGCCTCCTTAGTGGCATTTTGGCACCAGATTTTTTACCTGCTTTTTTGGGTGGGGGAGTGCTTTCTTGCTGGTCCTCTCTGCTCCCCTTTTCCTCAGAATAATCAAACTCTAGTCTCACAGCTAGACCTTTGACTGGAGGATCCTCTTGTCCTCCAGTGTCAGATGGAGTCACCTCCACGGCCTCTGGTGCCGTTGTAAGAGGTTGAGTTTTTTTACTGGCAGGTGGAGAAGTTTGCACTTTGCTTTCTCCAGTACTAAATGTACTAATCTCTTCAAAGTTCTCTCGATCAAAGGGATAGGAAGCTTCAGGCACAGCCGGGGCCTCCTGTTTCTCCGTAGAGATTTGGGAAGGTTCAGTACATTCAGGTTTAATTGATTCAACCTTTACCTCAGACAACAGTTTTTCTTCACTTGGGACAGAAGCTTGTTGGCTAATGTCAGATGGTTCTTGTTGCGTTTCTTTCACTGGTGGAGAGTCTGCAGATTTTTTTGCGGATTGCTTCTTCTTTAAGGAAGGTGGCCTGGGTTTCTTTGTTCGCTTAAGGGTACTAGAAGCACTACTTGAACCAGTATTGAACACGTCTGCTGTTGGAATTACTGTCTCATTATTGCCAAGATAGGAAACGCCATCAAAATCACTAGCTTGCAAACTAAGAGACCGAGACAAAGTAGATCTGGAAATTGGGACAGAATCTGTGGATTTTCTTCGAACATTCGCTTTAGGGTCCCGATTCTTAGCTTCTGGAGTGCTAGGTTCTAAGGTATGGAAAGAATCTACCAACTCAATGTTATCAAAGTCTAAGTTGTAAGTCCCGCTGCTGGCTATAGGCTTATCCTCATCAAAGACAGTAGAAAATGAATGGGAGGGAGGACGGAATGGGCTTTCTTCAATTGATTCACTATGTGATGCATCAATTATGGACACAGTATCAGAACAGAATCCTATGGGAACAAACAGAAAAGCCAGTGAATGAAACACATCAGTCACTAAGCCCCAAATGCTTTTCTGTTTAAGTGTTTTATTACTTTTTATCTAACAAATATACCAAAAATGGAACAAAACAAAAAAATACAAGTGAGACAAATGGAGTAAATCCTAAATGAAAGAAAATATGTACACCAGGGCATATTTAAGTCATGGTATGAATGCAGAAGAACATTTGAACAGCTCTTTTATTCCGCCTTGTAGTTTGGTGACAATACATTATATACACTTGTAAAGGTTTACATGGAGTATTTTTAGTTGCTATTTCAGAGCTAGTTAAGGAGACAGAGATGGAAATCGAGTTAGTAGAATATGCTAAAATACTCTAAATACTGGGTGATCTGACCATCAAATACTGGTTCACGCACATTCCCCTTAGGATAATGGTTTAATACCTGGCATTTACAGAATTGTATCAAAACATACTCTTTTTACAGTTGCTGGTACTGCAGTCCTCTAATTTGACTGAAGCTTCAGTGACTTGCATATTTTTCTCCCAGTTTAATGTCCCACATTCCATCTTGACCGTCCTTCCAGTGCAAGAGAAGACTGGGTGTGGCTTTCTTTCCAAGGTTTATCAATATTACTCTTGTTTTAGCCGGAGTGAGGGAGGGGAAGAGAGGGAGGAGTAGGAGAGTCAAAATTCAGAGTTGAGTTGATAACTCCATTTTTATATGTCTTTACGCATGAGGTACTGAGAATTTCAATTAAAAAAAATAAAATAAAATAGGGAAAGCAGGCAAAGAGAAAGCAGACTGTACAAAATTTCTGAAATTGAACTTTTCCATTGGAAACTGCCTCACTTTACTATATTTTTTATCATTAGTGGAAAAAAACCCTATTTGTTAAAGTTCTACAACCAGAATTCTCTCTCTTTGATTAAAGCATATAGATCTGTTCATGACAAGGTCTTCCAAAGAGGTTAACAGAAGCCCCATGACTTGGGACATTTAAAACTAAGCTGTTAAAGCATAAGCAAATATATTTTAGGACACAGGCAGAGAAGGAAATGGATTAACTGACCTTGTGACAGAGATGGCAGTTTCCTGCCATATGCTGGAAAATCTTATTGAATCAAGTTAAAGTATCTTAGCCTCTCATTGTATTAAAATGGAAATGTGTTATTGTGGGATTGTATGTAACTTGTTTAGGAGACCTGACTAATATAAATCTTGGGAAGTGTTATGTGCTTAGGCGCACTCTTTTAAACAATGGACTAAGACAAGAATGAACTGTTAATTGAGTAGACTTCCTAGGAAATATTTGGGAAGAGAGGAATACAAATGACCCATCTCCAGAGCCATCCCTGAGCAGAACCCATTGTCTGGCTGATTACCTATTCACAGCCTCTTCAAAGACCCAAACTGGACAAAGGGGTGACTCTGCATGGGAGGGGTTTAAAGGACTGACTGTTCACCAGCCAGAGTCATTATTGTAGTCAGGGGGTGATCTCTGGTAAGCTTATTAGCATGCATGTAGATTCTTTTATTGTTTTTGATACGGTTTCTCTATAATGCTTTCACCTTAAAAACAAATGTGCTTGCTTAGAAAGAGCTGTGCAGTAGCTCGTAGGCGCCAACTTTCTCCGGCGCCGGTAGGTGCCCGCGCCCCCCCCCGCCCCTGGCCCCGCCCTAACTCCGCCCCTCCCCCCCATTGGATCCCTTTCCCAAATCCCCGCTCCGGCCCCGCCTCTTCCCCCAGCGCGGCGTGTTCCCCTTCCTCTCCCCTCCCTCCCTGCCCTGCGAATCAGCTGTTTTGTGACGCAAGCACTGAGGGGGCGGGGAAGTGGGACGCGGTGGCGCGCTCGTGGCGGAGGCAGAGGTGAACTGGAGCAGGGGGGTGGGGCGGGGCCAGGCGGAACTGCCAGTGGGTGCTGAGCACCCACCAATTTTTTCCGTGGGTGCTCCAGCCCCGGAGCACCCACGGAGTTGGCATCTATGCAGTAACTTCATTATGGCAATTACACTGTTTGCCATTTCTGAGGAGAAAAGCAAAGCAGGCTTGTTTAGGCAGCATGACTTTGCTGGGGAATTCAGATCATAGGCTGGGAGTGGTACAGCTGGAAATATCCCAGTCAGGAGGGAGAGAAATGTGCGTCTCTGCCCAAGAGAGGCAACAGATGGGGAGCCAGAAATCTAAAAGGGGTACCCTGGCTGTATAGAGGGAGATTACAGATGCAGTTGCCATGAACTGTGACAAACCCATTAGATCTTTTCCCTTCTCTAATCTCATCCTTCTCTAATCTCAGTTATGTGGATTACAAAAAAATTCTGCAAATCCTGATCATCACATGCTGTCATCACAGTACCAGAAGATAAATATCATGGTATGGATTCTCTTCTATGCCAAGATCTGCTTAATGTTGCGTCCTCAGGGTTGTGGCAGGGAACAGGATATGGGTCTTCAGTTCTGACTTTCACTCTGGTTTCAGAGCAGTGTCTAGAGTCTAGCTTACTCTAAATATAACCAACTGTGTATGGTCCCTAAGAGACCATCCATGAGTTGAGAATTGGTAGAGCCCTTACACTGAGGTGGGGGTGGTTGGCACAGGATCCAGCTTTGATTTTCACCGTCCCTCAGCAGGAGGAATTCTCAGATGGCCAGATTTCAGCCCCTGTGTGTAAGACCCTGGAGTCATGTCATAACACCAGCTTAGCAATGTCTTCGCTGCATGGATGAAGCTCAGGTGGCTGGAGAGGGCTGGTATTCTGGGGATGCAGCTAGTCATTTTCTCTCTGTACTATAGGGACAGGCTCCCAGACCAGGGGCTCTTCTTGGCTGTCTCCTTGCAGACAGCCCACCCCTGCCACTGTACTCCAAAACCAGAATCCCGAGCCATAGGTTCACAGGGATTTGCATTATACCATAAAAATGTAATATACACACACCACCATACTGTATTGTGATGTTTGCATCTATCAAATTCTAACCTGCCATTTTGGGTGAAGTCCGACAAAGTGGATTTCATATTTAAAAATGTGTCCATGCCTATTTAGCAAGCAGATGCCCATTTGCCAACTTATGGAAATGCCTCTTATAAGACGTTTAATTTTTGCCTAGTTAAAATTTTTTCTGCATCTATTCTGGTCTCAGTAAAACAAAACAAAGTTAGAAAATTAAGAAACCAGAATCTGTGAAGATGATCAGAAATAGTGCCGGTCTTATTTTCTCTTGGTTTGTAAGTTGGCTATAGATTCTGGAAATGGATATTTTGCCAGGGCTGTGTCATTAGTGGGATCCATGAGTCTTTCTTCATCTAATACTGACTTAACTCTTCCCCAAATACCTTAATGATATGTACCATCCCTAAGAATCATTAATGAGTAACAAATGCATTCCCTTTTTCTCTTGAAACAGAAAAGAAAGTCCTTTAAATTCAGATTTCAGGCGCAAGTACTTTGCAGACCAAATTCATGGTTAACACACTTCTGATGACTGCATTGGTCTGGCCTTATTACCTTCCAATTATTCTGCTCTGCTTGTGTTCAGTAAAGTTCTAGCTACAGGCAGAGACCACAGGGCATTCACAGTTGGTTTAAATACTAGAGCAAGGCATGTGGTCATCTGATTATAGCTACTGGTTTAGGGGAAAAAAAAGTTTCTTAAAAAGACATTTTACGGCTTATTTGCCAAGGTGTTTTAAATTATGCTGAAACAAAGACTAGTAGTAAAGTGAAAGGCTACAAAATAAGCACTCACAGTAACTGAATGAATATTTGCTGGTTACCATCCTTTCACTTGTATTAGAATCAAATATATTTATCTATGAATAGTAACCAATCAAATAAGATAATATTCAGATTTTCTTCAAAGACAGCACTGCAGTCTTTCAGGTTAAAAGCACTAAGGAGTTATAGAATAGTGCAGGATCTGGTAACATTCATATTTCCTTTAAGTTTGTCTAGGTACTCATACGTCCTCCATCACCATAACAAATTTAAGCAGTGTGCCCATATGATATATAACTCATCTGATATTACTGTGTTTGACTATCTGTTCATTTTTTTTTCAGTCATTAATAATGACAGAATATTAAACAACAGTTCATTACCTTTTTTGTTGTCTGGACCTGACATTATTTCCTTATAATACACAAGTCATTTCAAAAGTGTGGCTAGCATATACATTAGAATTGTCACTGTCACTTCATTGTGATAAAGACTCACTAATAATGCTAGTTGGAAAATTTTAGAACTGTTTTCTGTTGGAAAACGCGGTTGCGTCAAAATCGGGACAGAACCAAAATTCTGAAATCTTTAAATTCTCCATGAAATTACATTTCTTTTTCCTGCACAGTTCTGCCCATTAATACTTTGTGTTAAGGTAGCACAGATGAAAGAGAAACACAAAGAATCTATACTTACTACTATTATTTAAGTCCTTACCTCTATACTTTACTACTAGATCCTGTGGATAGAAAGCATTTCCTCTTTGCTGCAGCGGCAATTAGAGGTATCTGTGTGAGGATTTTGCCAGGAATATTATTTATGAAGATAAAGAGCTAGCAACTTTGAAGATAGCAGACACTTCCTAAATCAGCACCTTCAGATCAACCCCTACATCTTCAGATTTTTTCATTGGAATTCTAGCTACACAATTCCATGTTTCTCTGAAAATTTAGTGACTTCTGTGAATTTAAAAATGTTTTTTTCTTTAAAATGAATGCTAATCAGGTGGCACTATTTTAAGAGTGTGTATTTTTTTCTTACTCCAAATGGGTTGTGTTTGGGTTCAGTCGTGCTGAATGTTTTTTAATTAGAGTTGCTGCTGCCAGCTGAGCTGGTGTTTGCTTTTCACACTATGAGATCATTTTTTGACACTGATCAGTGCACTGCTAAGGAGACACCAGAAGTGTCACAAAACTCCAGTATTAGTCTAATCTGTACACTTTACAAGGGAATGGAGTGGAAGATAGCTAAATGCAATTAATAATAATAAACGACTGAATAGCTCTAATATGTCAGCATAGTCCAAGATGTAGGTCAGTGTGAAAGCAAAAGGGAGTCCAACAAGAAGTCTTCAAAAATTGTGTTAATAATAATAAATAACATAGTAATATTCATAACAAAGGCTTTCATTATGTCAGGCATCAAAAGGACAGAGGCCCCTTTGTGCTGGGTATTGTACAAACATATATAAAAAGATTTCTGCCCTGGAGGGCTTACAGTCTAAAAGACAGAAACAAATAATGGATTTGGGATGGGAATATATCATAAAGCAAATTAATATGGCTAGGAAAAAGCCTGAGTAGTTACATTATTTGCTTTTGTTGGTCGTTAATTTCTTTAAGGATTTAAGTTCTCCTGCAGCTAGCTATAGGTAATAAAGAACAAACTGTCTAAGAAAGCTGCAATACTTTCCAACAGTTTGAAATAAAACAATGTTGAAATTCTGCTGACAGCTCCACATATAATGCAGAAGCTGATTCCTGCCTATTACGTTGCTTTCCATACCCCCTTCCCTCCCACAACACGCTCCTGCTCCAGTCCTTTACTTATTCCTGGAGTCTAGTGCTCTGCAGTGTACATTTTGGATTAGCACTGTCAATTTTTGTTATTATTTTCTGAATACATCCAAAATATGGGCTTGTGGTAGAAATTACTTGTTACGTTGCTGTAGGATTCCTGCTATGTTACATCATCAATGTCTTCTGATGACAGAACTGCAGCGGAGGGAGACTTGAATTGTACTTACTGTTGTGAGACAATGCAGCTTTATTACTACAAAGAGCTTTTTAGACCATGCTCTTTTGACATTAGAAGTGCATCAACAGAGCAGTGAATTTTGCCCTTTCACATCAAAGTGATCTAAACAAAAGGGTACTACTACGCACAACATTTTATCACAAAGGCTGCAGTTTGTTCATTAAAGAACGCATTATGTAACACACACATTATGCAGTCATAAGAAGGTGAAATACGCTCCTGTGCAGAGGGCCAGCACGAAGTCTAATGGACCACTTAAATCTCACTTTTGGCCCTATTTTGAGGACTTACGTGGTCAATAGGCTTTGTGCTGGCCCACTGTATGGGGTGAAATTCACCTGCACGTTGTTATAAATTGTGCATAACAATGGATGGATGTTAGATACTAAGCTGTACTCAGTGGATAACTGATTACATAAACCACAAAAGTGCAGCTCAGGTGGCTTATGAATAGAGGTGGAGCCCAGGAAGGCAATTCCAGCCTTTTATTCACTATGAGGCAGGGCCCAATCCTCCATTCCTTACTCAAGCAAAAGTCTCTGACCTGAATGGGAGTTTTGCCTGAGGAAGGCACAAAGAATCAGATCCACTATGTCTAAGTCACATCTAAGGACATACAAAAAGTATGAAGAATTTATGTTGATGTAAACTAAAGAAGCACAACAAGTAATGGATTAGAGCAGTGGTTCTTAATCAGGGGTTCATGGTTCCCTGGCGGTAGCTGTGAGACAGTGTCAGGGAGTCCACGAAGTAGGGCTGTCATTAGATTGACTTGGGCCCAGGGCAGAAAGTTTGGAGGCGGGAGTTGCGGGGCTAGAGCCCGGAGCCCCAGCACCCTGTGGGACAGAAGCCCCAAGCTAACCCCGCACTGCAGCTGAAGCCTAAAGACCTCAGCTCTGCAGGGATAAAGCCCCAAGCCCGTCACCCATGGGGCAGAAACCCCTAGACCCACCACCCCATGAGGCAGAAGCCTCAAGGCCCCCTGGACCAGCAGCTGAAACATGAAGCCTGGAAGCTCCCCTGCCCCCTGCGGCTGAAGCCTGAAGCACCCTCCACTAGGCCCTGGAGTTTTATAGTATGGTGAGGGGGACTCAGAAAGAAAAAAGTTGAGAACCCATATATTAGAGAACATTATTAATTTTAGCTGTTGGAGATCATACAATGGCCCACTGCATAGGGTACTGAACTGGGAACTCATAAACCCTGGGTTCTGGTCCCTATCTCCCACAGGCTGCTGTGTGCTCTTAGGCAAGTTACTTCACCGCTCTGTGCTTCAGTTTCCCCTCCCACCTTTTGTCTGCTTAAATTATAAGCTCTTTGGGACTGTCTCTTCTGCATGTCTGTAGAGTGCCTAGTACAATGGGAGCGGATCTCAGCTGGAGACTCTAGGCACTAGTGTAATATGAAAAATAAATAATGAGTGGATGACAGTAAATGTGTATGCTGATTTTATACTTCTACGGATGCTCTTACGTGAGAGCATGACAACAGTGTTTAATGTTTGACATTTTAATCTATAGCTTATTATCTGACAAATAGATGAGGATAGAAGGATGTTACAAAGAACTGAAATGTTTGCACAAATGGTAGAGGAAAGTTATTTTCCTCCACTGATATCAGTAAGAATGAATTACTGCTTAATGTTCTGTGGTTAATTACAGAGAGAACTCAACCATCATTTATGCAGCATTTTATAAATCAATTAGGTGTTGATGACATTTTAAACCATGAAAGTAAAGCTCCATTGGTCTGCAATAACAAGCGCAGCTCTCCTAATTTACTTATATTTGTAAAGAATAATAAAGACCTGAACTGTAACTGGCATGAATTTTCTGTGCCACATAGAAGTGAGGGGCTTATTAGCATAAATACCTCTGTTATAATATATTAGAAATGGATAGAAGAGGCAGGGTTCAAGTCCAGACTGAAGTTTGGAGTTGGGGTTCAAAAGAAATTCTGGGTAGAAGTTGACCTTTGACACACCTTCCTTCCTCTCCACTCCTTGCACCCTGCCGGGTGGGGCTTGGGAAAAAACTGCAGCCAGGAACCAGCCAGGGATGCCAGCCAGTAGAACAGCTGCAGAAGCAGCCAAAGTAGGGACTTTTCAATGTTCAGACAACTTTCTGAACTTTTGATTGGGCTTGTGCTGATTGGCTGTTTGCTCCAACCCTCCCTCACAGTCACCTCCTCCTTCTCACCACACCTGCCCCATGACCCTGTTCTCCCTTTGTCCTGTCCCCCTTATCCTTTTTCCCTTCCATGTCCCTGCTTCCTTCCCTTTTCTTTCCATTTATCTGGTCGCCTCCAAACTAAACCCATGCCCTCGAAAAAAACATGGAACTAACATGACATTTGCTACCATCGCTTTGCTGCTTGTGTGTTATACCCTTTTCCCTGCCTCTTTGGGGCAGGGTCTGTGCTATTACTGTGTTTGTACAGTGCCTAGCACAATGAGGCCCTGTTCTTGGTTGCTCCTTAAGCACTACCATAATGAATAATAAATAATAATAAATAATAATAATTAATAATAAATCCCCTGTTGTTCCAAAATGCTGTAAATCTCATAAAACCCAGGTAGGTTATTTGCCACGGTGGGCAGAAGTCTCATGAGAACAGCTAATCTTGCATCCAAACCAGGTCTCCGAGCAGTTAGGCAACATGGTTGTAATCTCTTCTCTTGTGCATCTCCCACCAATGCACCCACATGTGAACAGGGGATACTCCACATAGCCCACCCTGCTAGCTGCTTAAGAGGAGGATAAGCAGAATAGGAGACAAAGCCAAGCTGTTACCATACTGAGTAGGTGTCCTGCAGCCTGCCCACGCTCAGCCCAGCGTCTGAAGAGTTGGTAGTGGGAAGGATCCTGGAACCCTGTTTCCTCATTTACAAGTCAGAGGAGACCCAATCTCCCACCCAGCTCACGTGGAGATCATGGAGACTTCCAGCAGTCAGAGGAGAACTGTGCACCTAAAGAACTGATATCTAGCCTTAAGTTTTAACTACATTTTACTTTCAGAACCTTTATTAAACTTACACTGGAGTTAAATACTCTCATCATATCTCCTCAGCACTGGGGTCCAGCTGTTGTGCTAATCGTATCATGAAGCATAATTATAATCATCTGCATACATTATTAATGCCAGGCCTATCCGGAATCATGTGTTCCAAACCTACCATTCTCCCCCCATCCTCCGGAAGACAAAGCTGCCTGGTCTCTAAATTGGAATACAGATTTTATATTATTTTCTCAGTTGCAGTTTGCCAGGCCCTTCAGGTGCCCTTATTCCTCTTTTACTGAAATGGCACCAATGTGACCTTTGTTTCCCAGATTTATGCTACCAAGTAGGAGCTGTACTTCAGCTCCATGGAAGCCTTGTGTAAGGGACTGACTGTGTGTGTGTGAGAGAGTATAACCTATGAGGCAAGTTAACACTAAGAGAACAGATTTTTAAAAAGAACAGGAGTACTTGTGGCACCTTAGAGACTAACAAATTTATTTGAGCATAAGCTTTCGTGGGCTATAGCCCACTTCATCGGATGCATAGAATGGAACATATAACAAGAGTATATATATACATACAGAGAAGATGCCATACCAGCTCTAAGAGGCTAATTAATTAAGATGACCTATTATCAGCAGGAAAAAAACTTTTGTAGTGATAATCAAGATGGTCAATTACAGTTTCTGGTATGGCATCTTCTCTGTATGTATATATATACTCTTGTAATATGTTCCATTCTATGCATCTGAAGAAGTGGGCTGTAGCCCACGAAAGCTTATGCTCAAATAAATTTGTTAGTCTCTAAGGTGCCACAAGTACTCCTGTTCTTTTTACGGATATAGACTAACATGGCTGCTACTCTGAGATTTTTAAAAGTGGCTTTTAAACATTTCACTATTCACATTGAAATAAGTGTCCAATTAACCAAGTAACAGGGACCCTAACTGATGTCTCCTAATAGATTTTAAAAGGAAACATATGCTTTTGCATTTCACTCCTACACTTGAATTTTTCTTGCAGCAAGCCACTGTGCTGAATAACTGCATTTTACTAACTTTTGAAATGCTGTGTACTGCTCTGTTAGTTTGTTGTAATTTGTCTGTTGCAGGCAATGTTTTACCTACAAATGAAATACTGGCATCAAAATAGAACAGCTAGAATCAATAGCCTTTAACACATTGCAGTTTACAATGGTTACAAATGGATACATTCAATCTCCCATCTTTTCTTAGTAATATCCTAAATGAGGGGAAAGGGGGGAGAAGAGAAACACATGGGCAGGAAAGTACATGTGTGATCAAGGATTCTGAGTAAATGTGAATCTATTGTAGTAATTAAAGACCACACTCCAAGCCTGCTTAGCATATCTGCTCCTTTACTCTCTCTGCATTTAAATTCCTTTTGCAATTAGGGAAATTACATTTGTAAAAACTGATAAAGAATAAGGAAAACTGGGAAAAGGAAGATCTGAGGATGAAAATGAAGAGGTACTAGGAGACAGAGGATTTCTTCTTATCATGTATTTTAGTTTTTTGGCATTTGTATACTGGACATTTCTTCTGCTAATTATAATTACAATCAAAACTCCCAAGTTTGAGAATTTTAAGTCCAGAAATTCTGAAGGAAGACTAACTAGCTGGAGACATGCGTAGAACGTATCTTTTGTCCAAAAACTTCCCTCCCCAAAGAGATTGACAGACTTTACAGACTACTCACAACTTACTGATATCACTTTACCCATCTTCTGTGGTAAAAGCTGGCAGTTTTAGAACAGCACACAGCAACCCTATGCATCCATTCAGATGGAGAGAACCTTGTTCTAATGAAATCCATGGGAATTTTGGGTAGACAAAGTGAAAGTGTTTTACTGGAATTTAACCAATATATTGAGCTAACTGCTCATCTCTTGCAAAAAGTGTGATGAGGCATTTAATGACCATAAATAGTCACATTGCCTGTTTTGCAGTTCAGCTGAAAGTCACATTGAGCTCCTTGCTAATAGAAACAGCTTCTACTCTTACATCTTCCATTACTTAACTCAGCAAACAAAGGAAATTAGGGTTTTTTAGACAGAATTTCTTTACATAAAATACAATATTCATGTTTTAAGGAAAATATCTGTTTCGTTGCTGTGTTATGTACTAATTATATACATACTGCTATATTGCTACATGGCTTCATAGAATTAGTCTTGACTTCCTATTAACACATCCTGAACTCTCAGAATATATCATCATCTGGTCATCACTTGCCATTTTAGGTGAAATGAGATCCGAAAATACCCTCCTATTAACTGAGATTATTAATTATACCTGATTATATAGCTATGTGTGTTTAGTCATCTGACTAGTTTCATACAGTTCTGAAAACATCAGGAATAAAGAAATTGATTTAATATGAAAGAAATGCACCCAAGGGAGTTTTTCCTTGTTTCACAAATCATATTATGGGCCTGATTCATCGCTACTTACTCCATAACAGAGTGGAGAATCAGGCTATATTTTTTAAACAAAGATGATGGTGCCAAAACATTACTAAAGTTGTATCAGGAGATGAATGTGTTGATTGATAATACAAAAAAAAAAAAAAAGACTGCTGATGATAGTATTTAATATGTAACTGTCATTATCAAAGTATGATATATATTATTTTTTTCAGTAGGAAGAGGGCACAGCATATACTAACTAATCTTCCAGCCATCCTTTTATTAGCACCCTTTCTTTTCTGGGATTAACACTGATGTCCCCTTACGGTCACATCTTCCTGAGTGATCCAGCCCACTCATTAGATATATTCATTACCTGTGTCTTCCAAGGGCAGCTGTGGCCTTATTTCCTGTTCAACTGTGTCTACTGCTGCTGCTGCTTCTACCACCGCTACTTCCAGTGGTGGCTGCGGTAGTGCCGGTGGAGCCTTTACAGGAGTGGTGGATTCTGGTGTCTCAAATGCTTCTTCAGAATCTGAACTCCTGAGGAAAATACAAAACAGGAGTTTCTTTAACAACCTGGGCTAGTGAGCAAAGTGAGCTTTCGTGTGTGGAAGGAACAATTCAGACTTTGAAATGCAGGGTTTTCTGAGTGGAGGAAGGCTGTCAGGCTACCTCTGCATTTCTCAAAGGTGGACTATGATGGATTAATTTCACACATGATTTCTAGAGCATGAATATCATGGTCGCAGGTTTTCTCTGAAGAAATCTTTACGCTACTTAAGATTTCTCTGTCACAAAGTGAACATGCACTCAAAAAGTAAATGCTTCCTGAGAAGCCTGCTGTGCAGTGCAAAGGAGACTCCAGTGTGAAAGCCAAAAACAATGGAACCTTTTTATGAATTTCTGGAACTTTTCTTGTCACAGGCATAGACAAACCAACACAGAAAGACAAAAAAGGAGCTTCTCAGGAGAGTTTCATAGCTGTTTATTAAAGGCTACGGCTCTAAAATAATCAAGCTTTTTATTGCTGTGTGTGTTCTGACAAGCTAGAGAGCACACACTAGAATAACTGATGGATAAGTCTCAACAGCAAGCCTCTGGCCAGCCCAGCCTCTCAGAAATGTTACGTTTCATCACGGCTGTATTTTTATATAGCATTTTCGGCAATGATAAGTGACAAGGCTGGAAAATGCATTGACTCCTGTGTGCTATCAGTAATATATTTCCACCACTGCATTATCACATACACATAAAAAAAAAATAGAAGGATCACAATGGGCGCAAGCATGTAAAAGAGGTTCACAATGGAGACAACCAAATGAAATGCAAGCTTGAAAGGAAACAACTATACGAAAGGATGCACTAAGTTAGCCTAAAAATCAAATGAAGATCTACATTGCACAAGGACATAACATGTTGCTCTACGGGGAGAACCACTTTAGAAAACTGTCCTTCTAGAACTGAAAGCTATGCACTTGATGTACTTTTAAACAAACAAAACAAACTATATTTTAACATTTTTAAAACAATTTTTGCGAGCCAAGAATGCAATAACAGTATTGTCTTGTTAATTACTTAGCAAGCATTTCTGCTGGTCAGATGCAGTTTTTCCCCACTGGGTCTGTAATACAATGAATTGAATGGTGTGACAGTTTCCTGAAAGACAGGACTGACTTGCCTATTTCCAGTGATTCTCTGCATGGCTAGGAGACTGTAGTCTCCACTGCTTCTCACAGCTGTCCACATCCAGCGCGCCCACTGTATTGGGGACAAAATTTGCCATGAAGTGAAAGCCATTTCATCCGTGGAAGTACTCTACAAGCCGTCCTGATACAGTATGTAGAATCAAGGACTTCTCTGACTTCATTAAAGTTAAAAGAAAACTCTGTACTGCCAAGCAATAAATTCTGTTTGGGTTCTCAAGGCTTTTAGATTATCTGAAGCAGCTCCATGTCAGATAAAGTGCAAGTGATGGATTTGCATTCTATTACATTCGCTTAAATCTCTCAGCATGAAGCCTGTGTGGGCTATAGCAGAAAAGACCCTGTCGTTGTTCCTGAAAGCTCAAGTGGTTAGATGGACCGGATTCTCTCCAGTTAGCTCTGCAGAATTCCAATGAGAACTCAGTCTTCCTAGTTATATTGTCACAGCACATGCATCTACTTGGACCCTACCATTAGCTCTGGAGCTAACAGATTACCTCTACACCGCTGCAAAGCAGAAGGATTTCTGCTAAGTATTATTCTGTATGGGGTTTTTTCTGGCTAGGTCTATTGTGCATAAAGTTATCTCCTGCCTGTGGAACTTCACAAAGGCTAAAGTGTCTATCAGTTACTACTGCTGCATCAACTTCCCCAAATGCATTCTTTGCTTCAGAACTCAAACCATATTTGTTCAGCAGCCTACACAGCTGAGTGAGCTTATTAGAAGGTGAATTGTAGTTTTTTAAATTATATTCCTTCAAAGATGCAGCATCTCTCAAGTTCACAATATTTTAAGATCAAGAATCATTGCAAACAAAGAACTTCTGTAAACAAAAAGAAAGCCTTACTTACAATGAGTATCTAGCTGAACAAACAGTCCTTTCCCTTTTCCTGACAATTGCCGGAACCTTTAACCTCACTTTGTCTTTGAAACTATCTGGGGAAAGCAATTTGGTTACTGTTTGATGTTTTCCTAACTGAGAAAAATAAATTTATTTTAACTAAAAAATAAAATGAGAAAGTTACCATGTATATGAAAAGGACTGAAAAATAGCACAAATCAAACAGCTTTTTACATAATTCAATCATGTTTTTATGCATAAAGAAAAAATACATGTCCTTTCCTCCTTTTAAATATATAAATATAGTGTGATATTATATTGGGCAAGTATACTGTAGTCCTAAAATAGTAATAGCTGCATATATATGTAGAAAACAAGTATTATAAATATATATAATATGTAACGTGTATTAATTGGGTATGTACATATAAAATACTGTATTACATATAGTGTGAGGAAAATGTTTATTCAAACTTATTCACGTCTATTCAAACTGTAATTCATGTATAAAAACTGGCTCAATGACACATAGGGTGACCAGACAGCAAGTGTGAAAAATCGGGACGGGGGTGGGACGGTAATAGGAGCCTATATAAGAGAGAGACCCAAAAATCGGGACTGTCCCTATAAAATCAGGACATCTGGTCACCCTAATGACACATTCAAATTTCTATCATTATGTATGTGCTACTACAAGGCTGCTGTTGTTTGTTTCCCTTTACAGCTTAACTTACTCTGCTTCTTTCTTGGGTGAAGGGCACACAACCCATGGTCACCTGCTGGAAGTATCCAGAGGAAACTCCCTGAGTTCAAACCAAGCCTCCTGGATAAGAAAGAACGCGGTCCTATGTTTCTGCCCTTTATGTCTACAAAGATATCTTTACAAATGTGAACTCATGTTCTGCTGTCATCCTGAATCTGCAGACAGGCAGCTCTAGTACCTGTGTTGCAGCTCATAACTTTCCTAAGCAGCAGCAGATTGAAAATGAGAAGACAGATTCTGGGCTCTTTCACTGCTGCTAATAGTCTCAACCAGTAAGCAACAATAAAACCAATAAGAATCATATCAACTTCATTCTGAAGCAGAGCTGGGAAATGGAGCTCAGAGGAGGATCCAAGAAACATAGAGCTCTAGAGAAGGATCTAACACCACAGAATACCCTACCACAGCTAACAAGTTGTGGGAGAGGTAGAGCTGTGCGCACGCGCACACACACACACACACACACACACACACACCTACCTTATAGCAACTAGTAGGTGTGAGAAGTGGTAATGGGGAGAGGGAAAAATCTCCACTTCCTTCCAATAGCCAAAAAGATGTAGGGGTCTTTAAACTCTGATATAAACGATGGAGCCCAAGATAAGGTCCCCAAATGATCCCTTGATAAGAATCCTAGCCCCTTTCCCAGAACTGGATTTTGAAGAAAGGATGGTTATTTCCATCAGGTCGGGTCCCCCTCATTTTTCCAGTGACTTCTAGCTAATAAGTTTAGTCATCTGTCCACTAGTTGCCTGGTAAATTTTTCAACCAGTATTTCATCTGCCAATACTTTTTTGCTTTTGATTAAGTAATATTAGTGCAATATTCATAAATGTCTTTACTATCCTAAATACAGGAAAATCATAGTAAATAACTAGATAATGCTGCTGCAGTATTTGAGTTATAAAAGACAGCACTGGGAAGTTTTTAAGGATGATCAGTGTCACGCAGTAATGTCAGTAGTTCCTAGGCCCCTGCTCTACCATACTTCCTTTGGAAATATTAATCCAGAAATGTTAATTGATACAGCAAACTAGTACAAAACAGCTAACATTTGAGAGATGTGACACAAAGGAAGTTTCCTCTTGAAACAAAGAGTAAACAGCATCACTTTGCCAATATTATCTGTTCTAAATGGAATTAGGATGCTAGGAATATAATAATATCACAACGGAACCCAGGATGAGTTATGAAATTTAAGTCTTTCACACATGAACAATCACCTGTACATTAAACTTTTGTTGTTTAGGCTAGAGGCAGATTCTTACATAACCAAATCCCTCTATTTAAAAAATATGAGCACATGCATATGTATAGGAGAGCTTACATTATCACCTTCCTCCCTTTGTGACAAGTTTGTTTTATAAAGAGTATAAGGAAAGACTAGTATAGATTTTGTAAGAAGGATTACAGAGAATATCTATGCTTCAACAGTTTCCTCTAGAATTTGTCTGTAAAACATATTGTTAGCATCTTCAGAGAAAAGAAGAAAGTGCATTCCTTTCCCTCCCCCCGGCCCTTTGAACTGACATTATGAAATATAAAGTAGGATTATAAAGAATAATACATTTAAACTTATTATTTTGATTGGTTTATTGAATGTCTTCTAGAAGTGGCAAGGAAGGCAACAAATATTTACCAAAGATTCCTGGAAGTCTGCTACAGTATAACCTCAGAGTTAGGAACACCATGGGAACGGAGGTTGTTCGTAACTCTGAAATGTTAGTAAACTCTGAACAAAACATTATGTTCTTTCAACAGTTTACAACTGAACATTGACTTACTACAGCTTTGAAACTTTACTATGCAGAAGAAAAAAATGCTGCTTTTAACCATCTTAATTTAAATGAAACAAGCACAGGAACAGTTTCCTTACCTCGTCAAATCTTTTTTTAAACTTTCCTTTTTTTTTTAGTAGTTTACATTTAACACAGTACTGTACTGCATTTGCTTCTTTTTTTGGGTCTCTGCTGCTGCTCGATTGCATACTTCCAGTTTCAAATGAGGTGTGTGGTTGACCAGTCAGTTCATAACTCTGGTGTTCATAACTCTGACGATCTACTGTACTTTGTTTACAGTGATCACTGGTTGAAGGGATTTTAAAAAAACATGGCAAGTGATCAAAACTTACCAGACTTGTAAACTAGTCAGTAGGTAAATTTGTTTGATTAATGTGCTTAACATCAAAGGGAAAAAAGTATCCTTGACAAGTAATCAAATGAAGAAAATGGTTAAGAGATATAAAAGTAGGTCTTTTCCATCTCTAACTTCTATGATTGTTTATTTCTGCACATACCTTGACAACCAACAGATGACGAAAATCAGTTGAGTTAGAAAGATAATAAAGAAAAAAAGAAAATACAGATGGCAGAAGTTTGAATTGGACTACAGAATGATTAGCTGTGTATACAAGTGCAGAGAGGGTCTCGTTGGTAACAGGGTATAATGAATGCGACTAGAAAGAAGGAGATGAAAGAATCTTTCTCCAAAGTTACTGTATAAACAGCAAAAGCAGTGTACCTACAGCATTTTTGGACTACGGGAAGAGGCAGGAAATGCAAGAATAATACTGAATCAACACAATTCTGGCATGGTACGAGAACACTTGTGAGAATTCAATGTTCCCACTCCAACTGGGAAACCTTGGGATTTTGCCCAGTTACACAAACCTCAGGAGGAAATAATAAAGGAAATGACTTGGGATGACTTCTCTTCCTCAGCTTTGTCCTCACAGAAACCCCATCCTCATTAGATACTTTTTACTCCACTAATGCAACTGAAGGGTACACATTAAAACAAATCCTCACTGTATTTCAGTCTGAAGAATAAATTCACTGACACTACAGCTGGTCAGAATTCAGTAAGTGCGAATGGGATCTCTCCATTCTGATCTCTTCCCACTCATGCCACTTCACCCTATTAAAGTGCTGCAGTCACTAAAGTGAAGTGATCCCAGTCATTACTTTGAGACTAGGCTCACTATAAAACCTGTTACAAAGCTGACAGGATTTCCTCAGCTTTATCAAGAGTCCTGTATTTATTTCATGCTCTTGTTTATTACCCAACAATAAGAAAACAGTGCAACTGTGCATGCAGGCTTCATCTAGCAAGAAGAAGAAAAAAGGATATCTTTTACTGAACCTACACTAGGCAAAAGACCAAGGGGGTTAGCACAAGCTCTGTAAAAGGTGGTATAAATAAAGTACATCGTCCCAATGTTGAGCACAATGGTCCAGATATGGAACCAATGTAGGTGAATGCAATTTTATTAATCTCTGTGGAGGTTTCTTCCAATGTAAACAACTTTATATTTGTTTCTGTTCTTAGCATACAAAAGAAAATTCCTACCCAGCTACCCAAAAGCCATGGAGCATTCTGCTGTGCTAGCTACTGTGGCACTTAATCGGGTGGTGCATACTTGCATGACATTTTTGAGGGAGAGGGTTCTGAAACCGTTACCAACAGCCAGGGCTCACTGGAGTGAAGAAGTGGCCTCGCCATGCCCCCTCCTCTGGGAATGCTCGCCATACTGGGGCCTGGGAATGGAACTAAAGGGAATCCTCAAGTAGCCAGTTAAGCCTACTTTTAGGCTGCTTTTGCTACCAGAGCTAGAGAGAGCAGTTGGAACAAGCACTAGCATCTATCCCTCTATATTTACGTTTGAATATTTTCTCCCTAACTTCAAAGTTCACTATTAAGGCAAGATTAGGCAAATTTGCTAAAAGATGAAAGCTGGTATAGAATAAATGAAAGCTCTGTCTTGTAAGGGATATGTAGAATTTGTGAGTCTAACCTGCAGTATTACTATGTAAAGCCAACACCATCCAGAAAACACAAAACTGATCCTTATTGTTAGAATTCAAGCGAACTATATTTGCCATTTCTTTTTTCTTTAGGTAGCAGTCTTGTTTTAGTGATACAAGGACACAGAGACTACAATATTTGGCAGATTCATATCCTGCAGGAAAATAATTTGTCCACACCAGGAATTGACTACATGAATTGAGTTTAGCATTGTTAAAATATGCACATTGTCATTCTCCAACAAAAAAATACGAACTGTATGTTCCATCCCTGTGCAAAAGTGTATGAAGGGTAACATTAATGCAAGAACTGTGCAGCTCTATTGGATATACGACTCTCATCCAAATTTTGATCCCAGGATTGACTGGGAGTGGCGGGGGGATTGGGGGGTGAGAAAGGACTCAAAGACAGTGGAATGCTGGAGAACTCAGCCCCCAGCTATGTGGATTCTGTCCATCTACCTTCTCCAGAAATTTCCTCTGAGGAACTCCAATACAACAGACCAGCATTAACCAGCAACTGTTTCTGCTGACTTTCCATGTGGCTTGTTTGTATACTTGAGTTCTGAAGGGGGAGCAAGCCATTTTGGGTATATCTACATAGCAAAGCAAAACCTGCAGCTGGCCCCTGCCTGTCGACTCAGGCTCCCAGGGCTCGGGCTGTTTCATTGCAGTGTTGACTTCAGGGCTCAGGCTGCAGCCTGAACTCTGGGACCCTCCCACCTCACGGGGTCCTAAAGCCCGGGCTCAAGCCTGAGCCCCGAAGTCTACACAGCAGTGGAGCAGCCCCGCAGCCCGAGCCCTGCAAGCCTGAATCAGCTGGCACAGGCCAGCCACAGGTTTTTCTTTGCTGTGTAGACGTACCCTCAGTGTTGCTTCTCCATGTCACCTCTGGCTCTATGCACTTTTTTCAGGAAGCCATGTTTTGCAAGTGGCCACATAAGTTAATCCCACAGAACTGCTTTCTCCTCCAGGCCCCATAACTCCACCATGGCTTTTTTCTGAAGATTTGTTCCCCTGGGCATCATACAGTGTGTTGAACGGTGATGGGGGAGGGAAGGATTTGGTCCAATATTACCAGAAAAACATCCTCATGAGGGCCTTACCACATCATTACTTTCTTTGCATCAAGGTTTCTATGAAATAATGCTCTAAGTCATAAATATAAGGGGATCAGAATGTCTTGAATCTGTGTAAGTGACCAGTGTAAGTGAACAGCCTAATGTTGATTCATGACTGTAATATGCGTGGTATTGTCTGAAGGCAATGAGCATCTCCTACTATAAACCTCCCACTAAAATTTCTGTAGCTGTTGTATACTAAAATTAAGCTATAAATTTCAGTATTTATTGTCAGCCACCCAGAGAGGAATCTAAATCAGCAAGAAAAAAGGGATGTTTACCATGTTAGAGTTTAATATTGAAAATATCCTTAGTTTTTTATCCCTGTAACCTCAGTAAGAAGTGAACTGGAAGTACGAATTTTGTGGTCTTACTTCCATCCGTCGCTTTCAAAAATATTTCATCATAAAAATCACTGTGCGTAATTCAGAATCAATGATATTGCTGCAACCAGAACTCAGCTAGTGGGGATAGTGGGACTGCTTCTGCTCTGATGTCAACAGGAGTTTTGCCAGTTACTTCAATGGGAACAGGTACTATAGAGATGAGGACCATATAGGCAGATAGACTTATTGGGCATCGATACTACTTTCACTTTACCCTAAGCTTTGGAGAACCTAAAACTTCCAAAGCAATACCAAAGATCTAGAAAAGTAGATAGAAGATCTGTATTATTTCTGACAAGCCACACAATCCTTTACCTCCCCTGTCCACAGGCAATAGGAAAACTGATTCTCCTATATAATTTCTCAAGAACAATATTAAGCAGCAGTATGTTTTAGTGACAGGGCACTGGACTGGGATGTAGGAAATCTGGGTTACACTCTCAGTTCTGCCTTTGAACTACTGCGTGACCTTGGGCAAATCACTTCGCCTCTCTCTGTGACTCTGTGTCCTGCCTTGTCTAATTAGAGTCTAAACTCTCTGGGGCACAAAACTGACTGTTACAATGTCTGTACAGACCCTAAAATAACGTACCCTCATGATTTTAGTCAAAGGAACAGCGTGCCATGGCAGGTAAATAGTATAATGGCTAATAAGGGTCAGGCTGGAGAATCTTGCCTACATGCTCGGGGTTTTACTGATCGCCATATTTGGGGGTCGGGAAGGAATTTTCCTCCAGGGTAGATTGGCAGAGGCCCTGGAGGTTTTTCGCCTTCCTCCGCAGCATGGGGCAGGGATCGCTAGCTGGAGGATTCTCTGCTAATTGAAGTCTCTAAACCACAGGATTTGGGGACTTCAACAGCAGAGTCAAGGGAAAGGGTAGGGACGGCTTTGTGGCCTGCATCATGCAGGAGGTCAGACCAGATGATCATAATGGTCCCTTCTGACCTTAAAGTCTATGAGTCTATGAGTCTACGTAGGACATCTACCAGTTTCCTCCATTTCACTCTTCAGCTCATCTGTTCAGGCTTCTAAGTGTCATATTGATGGACTAGGCTTCTTTCTTTATTGTCCTGTGTAATATTTCTCTAGCTTGCCCTTTCTTCCCCCTTCTTCCCAGGTGGTGTCCATGTTATCACTCGACTTGGAAGTCGTATTGGTGGCATCCTTAGAGCAGGTCCTAAATACGTCTTATCATCTTCTTATCATGTTTGATGCTTTAGGTTGCTTTGCTCTACTTAGAATTTCTGAAGTTGCAAGAAACTCTTGCCAATGGACTCTGCAGATCTTCTGCAGGCATTTACTTTGGAATGAATTGCTCTTAAAGATAAATGCAAAGTATTTCACTTAGGAAGGAAAAATCAAAGGCACAACTACAAAATGGGGAATAACTGGGTAGGTGATAGTACAGTATTGCTGAAAAGGATCTGGGGTTATAGTTGATCACAAATCGAATTTGAGTGAACAGTGTGATGCAGTTGCAAAACTGGCTAATATTCTGGGGTGTATTAATAGGAGTGGCATATGTACGACGCATGAGGTAAGTGCCCCATTCTATTTGGCACTGGTGAGGCCTCATCTGGTGTACTGTGTCCAATTCTGGCTGCCACACGTTAGGAAAGATGGGACAAATTGGAGAGAACCCAGAGTAGAGCAACAAAAATGGTAAAAGATTTAGAAAACCTGACAGAGGAGGAAAGGTTAAAAAAACTGGGCATGTTTAGTCTTGAGAGAACTGACTGAAGGGGGATCTGATAACAGCCTTCAAGTAATAAAGAGAACAGTGATCAATTGTTCTCCATGTCCACTTAAGAAAAAATTGGCTTAATTTGCAGCAAGGGAGATTTAAAAAGTTTTCCTAATATCCAACCTAACTATAAGGCTAGTTAAGCTCTGGAATAGCTTCCAAGGGAGATTGTGGAATCCCCATCCTTGGAGGTTTTTAAGAACAGGTTGTCAGGGATGGATTAGGTTTACTGGGTCCTGCTTCAGTACAGGGGGTGGACTTGATGACCTCTCAAGGTCCCTTCCCAACATTGATTCTACAATTCTGTGATTCTACAATTCAATGATTCTACAATTCTTATCTGCATTTGTAGATTTCCATGACTTTGCTCCACAAAGGCACAAGTGAAATACAAATAATAAGCTACTAATACCTGTGGTGAAAAAATGCAAATAGTGGCCATGAGTTTTTTTCCCTGTTATAAACAGATAATCTGTTATTTTACATTTAGTATAAATTATATTGCAGTTACAGAATTTTAATCTGCGTAAGTGCAGTGTATTTATTTATGATCTGACCGTATGAACTCAGTCCTCACTTTCATGGTTCAGAATTACCAAAGATGACCTAAACTCTAAATATTGTTTGGAAAATTAAGTTAACTGTTTAGGATAGCTGGTATTTACTGACCACAGTGTATGTTCCATAAAAGGACTGAGTGGGGAAAATATTTCACAATTATGGCTGAAGATGATTTATTATTTCTAGTACCAGACCTGGGAAACATTTTACAATACAAAATAATTGTTAAATCATATTTAATTATCTTATTGTATAATATTTGCCTACCTAGTGAGTTCCAATTAAACAAGCTAATATGGGACTCTAAGTTAAATTAGCCATTTTAATACTGTGATTGTTAGCTGTATCCATGTATTTTTATATAATCGCTTTTAATATCCATCAGTGGTCATGCTCAAAAATGCTGTAATATATTTGTATAGGGACCCCTAGGTAATAATGGAAATGCTGAGGTAAAGTAATCTAATTATCTAAGGCAACTGATACCATTAGATGTTATAGTGATGAGTGGTATAGAAAACCCTAAAGAGAAATATGCACAAGTTAAGTATGACGATTGTAGGATTCATTATCTGCAATTGTTTCCCCTGTCCCTCCCTCAATTTACATTCTGTATGCAATCAAAATGGCGAAATCCTCAGACACAGTGCAGCAGTAAAGCCAACATAGTGAACCTTTTCCCATTCATGGTGAAGAACAGGAACAGTGACCTTAGTCTGACCTATAGAAGCTGGGTCAGCAACTTATCAGGTGCCATTTAAAGCCATCTGCCCTGCTCACTCCATTTCTTCCCATGAGGGAGCATTTTCAGTACAGGACTTGGCCGTTATCCTCAGTCAGAAGATGGGGGAGGTGCATACATGTCACTTATGTGTCACTGGAATCCATTTACAAGATCGTTCCTTAGGGGCACATTTTTGACTATTAACTATTAATGGACTGCTATCACACAGTTGTAAGGATTTTCAGTGACAAGATCATCTATCCTATGATTTAATAAATCCATGTTCAGTCCATACTGGGAGGAGGCAAACTGCAAAGCCCGTCACAATGTCTAGACAATGGTGATAACAAAGGAGTACTGAAGAGGGAATAGCTGAGCTGAAGGCAAAATTACAGATCTGATTCCAATCTCATTGACACTGGTGTAATGCCACTGTCTTAAGTAGAACACTATTAATGGTTTGCACAGGTATAAGATCAGAATCAGGACTTCGCTTATGGCTGTTTTTATACAAAAAGTCACCATTTTTAATACTAGCTGGAATGCTGGAGGATTGTGTGTGTGTTTGCAGGAGGGTGGGGTGGATATTATTCTGTGAAGGATTCCAGAGAGTCTGTGAGATGTGGAATGCCCTCAGTTTCCACTGAAGCCAATGGGGAAATGACAGTGTTCAGGGCCTTGCAGAATTGGGCTCTTTGAAAATAACTATGATTTCCAGGGGAAATAGTGTGGGTGTTTAGGGGTACCAGCCAGGAAAGAAGTATTTAAAAGCCAGTATGTGCCTGACATGCCTCTAAACAACGGGATATTTGAAGGTTTCTTTCTTACCCAGTTTAATGCTATAAAGCAGCAGAGGATTATCTTGTCACAGAACAATTTCATTATAGATTACCTAGTTAGTGGGTTTCCTTGCATCCTCACTGTGTAACACTCATTTAATAGCCCCTGTAGAGCATCTCATGCTGGAACCACCTTAGAACTGGACCACATTATGCCAAAACACAGCTACATCTGCAGTGGCCCAGGCATCCAGCTTCCTGTACCAATGCAAATAAAAGGATCTTCACAAAAGATATATATCAGTCTAGGAGGGACTTGTGTGCATATATTCACTTATTGGTAACAGGCTACAGAATAAAGATATCTGGATAACTTCCTGCAGCAGTAAATCCTACTTAACATAGTTTTAGGAAGTTAAAACATGGCTAAACAATTAAAGAGTTTTTTCCTTTTTTTGTCCAAAAGAATTTTTCCCCAAGATAAGGAGTTAAGTGTCATGTGACTATTTTATGGCTTGAACTAGAAAGCAAGAGAAGCATACTTTGCAGTTTTCATTTTTATTTTGTAAAGGTGCACTCATAAAATAAATTCTGTTCATCTGAAAGGTAGCCTATATTAATGCAATGCAATTATACAAGTAGTAGTATTGGCATTAATGTGTGCAGCAAGCAGGCTGGGAATTGGTGTCTGGAGAAGGATTTCAAGATTATTTCAGCATAAATATACCTTTAGGACTCAGGGAAAATATGGCTTCCCAGAAAATAATCAATATTACATTGGAGCTGATGCTTCCCAGCCCATAAATGATGGTTCATGACAAGCACAAGGTTTAACTCAAGGACATAAAGCAGCAAGATAATTCTGCATAATGTGAACTAGAAGCAGGGATTGTTTTCCTGTTTTGGACAACCCTCCCGCAAAAAAAAAAAAGTACCCTCTGGGCCTGATTATGCCCTCAGCTATACCAGTGTAAATCAGGAATAATTCCATTGGAATATTAATAGGAGTTACACCACTATAAATCCAGTGTGATGAGTAAATCTGCCCAATGACATACTTGTACTAATGTAAGACTAATTATGTGGTTTGCACGCTATTAGAAGACCAGTGAATTTTCAGTTTGTAATCTCTGGACAGTTTAGCAGCTAGAACAAGGTGGTGGATTTTCTTTAAGTGATACTTAGACGCTGTGGACTATATTTTCAAAGTATTGTTTGGGCTTTTAGCTGTGACAAATCCTTAACGGAAGTTGTCTCTAAAATACCGGAAATCACTTTGAAAATGCCTCTTTAAACAGATTACAAAGGGAAAACTATAAATCAAAAACCACCACCCATTCTGTGTAAAAATGTCTGATTTCGCATGGGCTGACTATTCTGGGAGTCAGGTTGTTAATCTGATAATGTAACTGAGAAGAATTAAAGGGAAATTAATAGAAAAAAAACAAAGACTTCTGATTTCCCCCCTCTTTTTACCTTCTGTTGTTAAAAGAAACCTCATTATTACAACTAAATAAGATTGGATAAAAATGAAATTATTTTTCTACTTTTTTTCTACTTGACTTTGTGAATTTGACTGGAGTTGTGTTTAAGTCAGATTCACTCTTTCCCCAATAAAGGTCAGATCCCACCTATGTGCATCTTTCACACAGCAACAGTGAAGAGAAAAACATCATAAAATATAGAAAACCATCACTGAAAAATCACAAAAAACTGGCAAGGAGACGCAGGCACAAGATGTGCGGAAGTAACCAAAACTACTTTTAACTCAATTTTGAAACTGACTAGAGTTCAAATTCCCTGTATTGCTTTAATTCAAGAGAGCCCAAACGACACATTAAAAATCTCCTTTTAAATGTTATAATTTTTCCTGAGAGCTAACAGCTCTAACATGGTTTGCTTTTCAGCACTAGCAATATAAACAGGGCCGACGAAAGTGGGGGGAAGCCAGTACAAATTACCATGGCCTGGTGATCCGGAAGGGGACCTGGCTTCCCCCCACTCTTGTCAGCCCTGTTTAGCCGGTCCGCACTTGCAGGGGAGCCCAAAAATATTCCCGGCCCGGCTCCTTCCCTCCCCCTCGATGGCCCTGTTTACCCTGTCCGCCCTTGCTGGGGGGCCTGAAAAAAAATTTTCACCGGGGCCCGAACCCGCTCTCGGTGGCCCTGAATATAAATGAATGATGAAGTTAATCCTATCTCGCTCGCTCGCATAAGCCTGTTTGTCCTCTTTCTTTACCCCAGGTTTATTCCGGATAATCACATATATGGTACAGAGACAGGACACAAAGAACAGACCCAATATGTATAATATTCTATTCTCAAGTCTCTTCTTAGCCCATGTTTCTTTTTCAATGGAAATCACTTAATCAACAGACAATCATCTTGACAGCATAACAACAAGAACTTCATCTGTGTACCTCTAACTAACCAGGTCCCTGTTTAATATGCAGTACAAATGCAGAAGTCTCTTAAGAGATGGGAAAAAACAACTAAGACATATTTAGGATATCCCAATATTTAGTGCTAGAAAACACTTACCAGGAAGATAGTAAAAATTATCTAACAGTTGTAATCCAAATTACTAATGCACCTTATTCATGGTTCTGTGGTTCACAGTGCTATTAGATCAGACTGATGGCATTCAAATTAACATCAGCTGTTAAAGGCAGAAATATTTCCTACCCAGGATAGGCATCTTTCATTTGCCACTTAGTGCCAAGTACTAAAATCTTAATGGAGGAAACAAAAGCCTGTTAAATATACCTTTGGTAGGCAAGCTAGGCGGCTTCATTCTTAATGCTTTACAATATCATGCAAAGACTGCAAAGGAAAATCACCAACACCACATTTGAAACCAGACCTATAAGTTTTGGTTACTTCATTCATCAGAACTTCCCCTTAAATCCTGCTAGGGACCGGCTCTCTGTAGCCCACAGATTAGCTCAACTACAGAGTTCAGAAGACAACAGCAGAAAACCCATCTCTGCAAGTTGTGGAAATGGATCTATGACTCATTTAACCTCTAGGAGAACCCCTGGCTATGGTAGTACTGAAGATTCATGAAAGAGCATTAGTCTGTAAAGCAGAGAGAAACTGTTCCCCTTTCATTCTGGCGAAAACATTATACTGGGTTTACTGTGGCTCCTTCCAGGGAGGGGGCAAAGGATTAAATTTGCCATTTGACAAATGCAGTACAGGGAAGAGGAGAAGTTCCTAACACCTCTTTCCCAAGCCAAATTCTTCCTGGCTTATTCTTGTGCAACCCCACTGAATTCACTGAATGCATGGGAATTAGAGCAGGGCAGAGTTTGGCCCTCCATGAACAGATTTCCACTAATCTTTACTCCTCCATGGTCAACGAAAAGTGAAAATTAAAAGTGAATTAAAGACAACACTACCAGCGAGCACAAGGGGGCAAAGGAGTGACACAGCCTCATCAACTAAAAAGACAACCACTGTACATGCTAAAACAACAAGGAGTCTGGTGGCACCTTAAAGACTAACAGATTTATTTGGGCATAAGCTTTCGTGGGTAAAAACCTCACTTCTTCAGATGCATAGAGTGAAAGTTACAGATGCATCTGTATGCCTGCATTGGTAACTTTTCACTCTATGCATCTGAAGAAGTGAGGTTTTTACCCACGAAAGCTTATGCCCAAATAAATCTGTTAGTCTTTAAGGTGCCACCAGACTCCTTGTTGTTTTGTAGATACAGACTAACACGGCT
>NC_048304.1:108284252-108373256 GCF_013100865.1 Trachemys scripta elegans
TAACAGATTTATTTGGGCATAAGCTTTCGTGGGTAAAAACCTCACTTCTTCAGATGCATAGAGTGAAAAGTTACCAATGCAGGCATACAGATGCATCTGTAACTTTCACTCTATGCATCTGAAGAAGTGAGGTTTTTACCCACGAAAGCTTATGCCCAAATAAATCTGTTAGTCTTTAAGGTGCCACCAGACTCCTTGTTGTTTTGTAGATACAGACTAACATGGCTACCCCCTGATACTTGTACATGCTAATTATGCCATAGAACAATTGCTCCCTTAGGCCTGGTGTACACTGGGGGGGAAATCAACCTAAGACAGGGGTCCCCAACGCAGTGCCCGCAGGCGCCATGGCATCCGCCGGGGCGTCTAAGTGCAGCCGTGTACTGGCTGGCGGACGAGCATCCGCCGAAATGCCGCCAAATTTTGTCGGCATTTCGGCGGTGACGCCTCTGGATGACGCCGCTTGTCAGCGGCATTTCGGCGGATGCTCGTCTGCTGCCACGGTCCTCCATGGATCGTCGTCTGGCACCCGCCAGACGAAAAAGGTTGGGGACCACTGACCTAAGATATTCAACTTCAGCTACGAGAATAGCGTAGCTGAAGTCGATGTATCTTAGGTCGACTTGCCTCGCGTCCTCATGGCGTGGGGTCGACTGCCGCCACTCGCCCGTTGACTCTACTTTTGCCTCTCGCCACGGTGGAGTACAGGAGTCAACGGCAGAGCGATCAGGGATCGATTTATCGCGTCTACACTAGATGCAATAAATTGATCCCTGATAGATCGATCACTACTCGCCGATCCGGCAGGTAGTGTAAGTGTACCGTTAATTATTTTCCTTCTTGAAACAGAGGCTAGACTGCACACTTCAAGTGAAATCCTGGCTGATTGAAGTCAGTGGAAGATTTGACTTCAATGGAGCCACGACTTCAAGTTACAGACCACATGCTGCTCCAATTCTCTCAATACATTGAAATAGCATCTCAATAAGCACTGAGAGAAAGCCGTGCCACGTTAGGTGCCTTCTCAGCACAATGGTGTGCTGGTAAAAGTGGGAGGTGATTTAGGATGACACCTAATTGACTTGCATCATACCTCTATCTCCCAAGAACATGGAGAGATAAAATACAAATTCTTTTGTTTCTTCCCTAGTCCCATCAGTATTCTGAAGTGATGGCCCTGCACTTTGGAAGTTAAAATATGAGGCTCTCAGATTCTTTCCCTGAAAGATTAAAAAAAAAAAATCCGTTCCCAACACACCACTGAAATCTCTTAAATTAAAGCAAGAAACAGATAGCAGGCTCAATAAATGTAACTTTATATACCGAAGCAGATGAAAACTCAAAAGCAGAGGTTTCCTTTCCTAATTATTTCTGCATTTCAAATAAAAGCTGATCTATATTTAACACGAGGAATAATGTCACAGTGTGCAGAAAAAAAATTCCCACATTCGGAGAAGTCTGCAAACCTGAATATTTATTTTAATTTCAGAACCTTCCCTCTTTTGAGACACAGAAACTTTAAATGAAAAAGGCCTGGATTTTTTTCAAACTTCATTTTTCACACCAAGGAAACTCAGGCCCTAATTCTGCAGCTTGCAAAGCTGGAAGGTGCTGAACAGCCTCAACTCCTCTGTTGGCTGGATGGATGGCAGCTATATGGAACAATTAAGATGGATAAAGTTCTACTGCTAAAATTGACTTAAAAATGCTGATGCTAAGTTCAATATTTACTGATTCTAAATGATTTTCCAAATAAAAAGTGTTCAGTTTACAAATTAAAACTTCTGTCTGACGGGCAAACTCTACCTGGGCTTCAAGAGCTTCCATCTTGCACATTATCCCCATTTAATAGGATATGCAGGCCATACTAGGCCCTCTGTGGCTCCTGTGCAACCTCATACAATTCAAGTATCTTTGCACAGGTTTGACCAATTGGAATGTAGTAAACAATTCTTTTGATGACACAAGAAATACAGAATCCAGCTAGTTTTCTCTTTGTTTTGTTGGCTCTGCAGGGCTACAAGAGTATAAAGCAGTATTACTTATTTTGCCAATAAAAAGCAGCCATCTCATTCTAAATACACATATATCCATTAAGTGGGACATACTACTTTTCTTCCTTCCCCTCATTTTTCACAAAAGCACTTAATGCTTCTTCAAACAGGCGGAAGACCTAAAGGATTCCCTAGGCAAAATATAAAAACGCCTCACAGAGGCATTCTAACATTGGAGGTACAGCTTGCATAAGATTTAGTAATATCATTTCCATATTTGTATTTAACCAAATTGTGGCTTCAATTAAGCCCTGTGCAGCCCGAGTTGAAGAATTTGCCCCATTGTCTTTGAGGGGAGGTACATTATATAGCTAATTCCTTGGCATGCTTTTGTAACCAAATAAATAAGTTAGGGAATGCTATTAAGCCAATTAGTAAATGCAAAAACTCTATATTGAGATAAGGTCTCAGAAAAGGAAAGTTATGTATTTATGGATAGAGCTATTGTACATGTACCATACAAGTATTACAAAAAATGAAAATATCCCCAGGCATTAATATTTCAAGACACACTGTTTGAAAACATGACTAATATAAATTTAACAAGCAATAACTTCACCTCCAAATTAGTTTTAATAAATTTAAAGAAAAACCAAAACTTTTAAATGGGTGAACTATTTAACTTTAAATAATGGCTACAATGTATGTGCAGAAATGCCTTTTTATGCAGATTTTTACTACCAATACTAGTATACATTTTACAAATTGCCTATATGAATAGTTACAGAACAGGTATAACGGTTCCAAAGGAGCCATTATGGTCCATATCAGGACAAGCACAATGTAGGCAATTGTAAAAATACATTTTATGTGACACGGAACTGTATTATGTGCCTTGGAAACAAAGGATGAGTGCTCAAATTTTGTTCATGTCCATGTACACCCCCTAAAAACTTTTGGCTAACTTTTTTGGTTTTGATTTTCTGCACATTTGACCACACTGCTGTTAGTGATGCATACGGACTTGATACAACGCCCTCTGAAGTCAATAACAACACTTCCACTGGACTTCAAAGGGCATTGGATCAGGCCATTAAGAGTTCAGACCAGGGTTGCTAGGATAGAAGATGGGAAGTTTGATGGCAGAAATCACATGGCATTTCTCCTTTTTCCTTGACTAGATGAACCATTCTCATTAGTGCATGCAGGTAACCCCAACTAAGTGGAGAGACCTCTTGGACTGAATGTATTCCCCTGCAGGATAGACAGAATGGTCAACAAAGGCTGGATCAGAAATTAAATTTATGCTGCACTACCTCTTACTACAACCATGCAGGATGGACAACCTATCAATCTGGATCACTACCAATTTTGATTAAATAACAGAAAACAACTAAATTAGCTAGAGTAATTCATTTCCTTTAAACCTGTGAGAAGGCAAAGCTACATTTAAATAGAGTATTTAAAAAAAATAAGAAAATGAAATGGTCAACGATGCCTGTGTTTATGTACATACAAACATAAAACATCCAATTAGCTAACCACAGCTCTTAACACAAATCTGACAGCCACTCATGTTTGAGCTTTTCTAGGCAACCAAGATACCAAAAAAAGATGACACACAATGGAAAGGAATACTGAACAACAACCTGCAGGGGCACCAAAGCTTTGGCCTAATACCAACCATCTGTAGCATTAAGTTCCTTTTCTTGGGTTCTGATCCAGCTCCCACTGATGTCAATGGGAGTTTCACCACTGATTTCAGTCAGAGTTGGCTCAAGTCTCAGTCATTTTCTCCTTGGATTGGCAGGGGGTGAAAATTTCATAGAGATAGCTCTTGATGGGAGGAAGTAACATTGTCAACCCTTTGGCTAACCAAGGAATGGGCTGATGGGTTCTGAATGAATCTTACCCAGTCCCCTCTGGCTACAAGGATGGTGTCTATAATGAGCCTTAAAGCAAGATGTATTTAGTGCAGGGGAAAATCTTGGAATTTGATAAGGAGCCAAGGATCAATGGGATGAAAATGGATAAATATTCACTACCAGTTCTACTTTGCTAACATTATGAAGAGTTTAAAAAGTTAGAAATATTATTAAACACTATAATATAAATAATGTAACAGTTGGCAGCTGGATATGATTTTTATCCTCAAAAGTTTCCCTTAGTGAGTCACAGGTTAGGCAGGAAAAAATAATCTCACTGCCACACATTTTGTGTGTGTGTATAACACAAGTATTCACACACCCAAATACAGCATACAAATATTAACCTACACTCATTTCCTCTTATTTCAATCAAGTCCATACCCATTATTGTGACCAGGGACAGCTCTAGCTTTTTTGCCGCCCCAAGCACGGTAGGCAGGCTGCCCTCGGCGGCTTGCCTGTGGGAGGTCCCGGTCCTGAGGATTTGGCGGCACGCCTGCGGGAGGTCCCCAATCCCGCGGCTTCGGCGTACCCGCCGCCGAATTGCCACCGAATCCGCGGGACCGGCAGACCGCCGAAGGCTGCCTGACTGCCGCCTTCGCAGGGACCGTCAGGGCGCCCCCCCACGGCTTGCCACCCCAGGCACACGCTTGGAGCGCTGGTGCCTGGAGCAGCCACTGATTGTGACTGAAACAAGCACTTGATTTTGCTAACCATATGACCACCAGGGTGCATAATGCAGTTTGTACAGCACATGGCAGAGCTTATAATGTCAATAACCAGGTCTGAATTACACAACTTTTCTTATCATGCACTTCCCTTGGACTCTTTCCTTTTATCCCATTCAGAACTATGACCTTCCTTACTAAAAGTCAACTGTTTACTGCCAATGACAGAGTTACCAATAATCCCAGGCTAAAGCAAAGAAAACTGATCAAAATGAAGGGTAGAAGTTCTATTATTTTTCGATTTGATTAAAGATGAATTTGATTAAACCTTCAGGAGCCAAATTAATAGAGGTTCACATAGGCCAGATGAGTAAAATATGTGGGAAGACAATTTTTTTAAAAGCCTAGCATCCTTTCTGACAAGTGCAAATTATGCTTTCAACTGATTGTACGTGCATGTAGTACATCAAAACCTGTCCAAAATCTATGCTTGTTAAGCAATTTGTCTTTAAGAGATTTTTCCCAAGTATCCCAGAACCTAATTCTCCTCTTATGCTGATTTTTTTAATCAGTAACTCCACTGCCTTCAGTAGTGACTCCTGACTTTACACTGTTGTAATCTAGAGGAGAATAAGGCGCAAAAAGTACAATTCTCATGGCCAACTCCATTAAGAACCAATCCTTGTTGGATCACAGAAGGGTTGCTTAAGGTACAGAGAAACTTAACCAGACAGCTTATCATCTGATTTACCTGTGTCAATCAGATATTTAGCTAACCAAGCTGCCAGTATTGACAGCCACAATTTGTTTGCAGGTGCAAAGTTATATGGGTGCAATTTTGCAGGAGCCAAATGCACCCACAAAAAGGGAGGCTGATCAGAAGCCTAGCAGCAAATGCAATTCAGGTACAGATATGCTCAACTTCATACCATAGCAGGTCTCCACAAGACAGAGCAACTAGATGCACATTTTGTCAATATAGGTCCACACATATTCATTGTTTTTCATAGCATGCAGTTTGGATCTTTTAGGAAATACTATATTTTCTTAATTCAATATTCTTTATTATTCATGTGCTACAAGACCATCAGCATCTTTCACTAACTATTCTCAAATACATCACCAGTTGTCTACTGACTTATGAACGGAAGGTTACGTCAATGGTTCATACTAGGCACAAAGAGGTTACATTGAAACTCCATAGCAATTCTTTTAAAGATAAAGGATCTAGAATATTATTTCTGTACACAAACATTGCTGAAAGATGTGACAGTTAGTTCATTTGACTTTCACTGTCCATAAGACAAGAACTAGTACTATTTGATCAATGTGTTTTCAGGCTGTGATGTAACGAATTCTTAAAAGGCTCTGAAAATTATAAATGAAACAATGCACTATCCATATTGCCTGATAACGTGAGTCAATGTTAAAAAATAGATATAGTGGTGTGTGTAGATGAAAACATAAATTTAAACAGGTTTTAAAGATAATGAAGCATCACTTCATTCCAATTTAGCATTAAAACAGATGCTTAATATCAGAATATTAGCAATACATAAAACAGGACTATATGGAAAATATCTGCACTGGTGTATCGGTGCTAAGAACAAAGGCTGCGGAAACCCATTTAGGCCAGTATCTTATGAATGTAATAACATAATATTAAGCAAAGCTCTCTGCAGGGTACACTGGAATCTTACAATAGGAGCTGTATGGCCTTATGATCAGGGTTAAAAACCAGTTATTGTACTATTACTCCCCATTGACTCTGAAGACATTCTTATAAGAAACACAAAATGTTTAAGCACCCTGAGAATGTAAGATTTACATTAGGAAAAAGATGCTGCATTTAAAAAATAAGTAAATAAAAACGAGCTAAATTAGGTCAGTTTTAGACACCTGCCTTTGTAATGACATACATACATTTTGGTGAGCTTAATGTGTCTTCCTGATGCTAAGTTAATTTCTGAACATGTTAATTAAACATGGTCTGAATAACTGAAACAATAAAAGACATGGCAAGTCTAATAAAAATCCATTGGAGGATAAAGGCCACTTCCTTATACACTAGCTTGGTGGTTTACAGGGGAAAAAAACAAAAAAACCCACACACAGAATGCTGGCTAGTGAACTGATAAATCCACAAATAATAAATGATAAATTCCAGTTTACAAATGGTAAATGACTTTGTTGTTAGTGTATTTGATATACTCTTCTGAAAACAAAATGGTACAGTGTTCTAAATGAGCAGTAATTGTTCGCTTTTTCCTTTTGCAAACAAGTCTACCATTCATGATTGCCCTTCAGTGAGAAGAGATCTAAGGACACCTTGTTCTTATGTTTCATCACAGGAAATAACATTAAGAAGACATAGGTTGTTGATAAGGGTGATGTAAACTGAAAAAAAACAAAAACGTCTGTATGGAAAGGAAAGAAGCTCTGGAAAACAGTGAGATGCAACTACATGCTGTGCATTTTAAACAGAAACACAGAGGTGATTTTAGCTGGAAATTGTCATTGTGTTTGATTGATTATGCATCCACACCATATAAAGGACAAACATATGGTATACAGCTACGACCTTACATAAATGAATTGAGACAGTGCGTCAACCCAGAATGCCTATGTGCTATGAAAGTATTAAAGAAATAGCAATTGTCAAAACATAGCAAAACTTTAATTCTATCTTCAATTGAACACAATTAATATTAACAAAGGCCTCGCAGGATACCATGGATGTAAAGTGCAGAAAGGAGGAAGGCCTGGAAATACAAAAAAGAAGGGAGCAAAGGTATTCTACACTTACATTGCCTCTGAAGGTTCCCGATTCAGGCTACTTATCTGTGCCTGCTGCAGAGACTGCGACCCTCCCATCCTCAGCGTGCCTTGAGCTGAAGCTAGCTGCAAGCAAGGCCAGCTTCCTTGTTAATTCCCGCAGCAAAAAGCCCTGAGAGGTCTGACTGTAGTGGCTGCAATACTGCAGTGCAGATGGAAACAGCTGCTTGCATCAGTGGCAGCAATAGCAGAGGCACTTCAGCAGCAGCTTCTCTTCTCTGAACTGTTGCCAGGGGGTTATTTTTATTATTATTTTTTTCCTGTCCAGATGAATATTATTTTAAAAATATAATAAAATCCCAGCCAGTCTGTCGGGCACTGATGTTACCAACCATTAGTCATAAATCGTTCTATCAGCTACAATGCAGCACCTCTATAAACAGAACCACTGGCTATTGAGACGGACTTAAAAAAAATGAAGACCCTCCCCTTAAGCACACATTGTCAGCTACTGTGGCTCCCCAAGGACCTACAGGCAGGACCATTATATTTTGTTGACTCAGCTGATTTGAAATGCAAATTGATTTTGTACTAATCCTGTGCCTGCATTTCCTTTTAATAGTAAGCACATTGTATATTTCACAATGATTACAACAGAGAGAATTAATATCTATTTTTATTATTATTATTAAAACAAAAGAGCTCATCCCTCTGGCAAAAATGGAATCTTCCATCAGGGAAATAGGGAGAATGCCATGAAGAGCCAAGGTAAACAAGGCAATGTGTGAGCATACCGGGGAGCAGTTCGATCCAAAGATATTGTTACAGTTAACCATTTTGCTTCTGTGTATTTGAATCTTCTTGCTAAATGATAAGCCGGGGAACCTTGGGAGTGATGCTGTTCATAGGCTGTGTGAGCTAGGGATATTTAAGATAAAAAACAGCGTTTCAAAATCAATGGAGAAGTTTGTCTTTCTCTTACTGAAAAGGTTTCAGTGTTTCAGGAATATCTTGTGTAAATTGCATCTGCTGGAAGGCCTAGGCACCATCACTCTCTCCACATTTCCATATTTGGCAACCACATGGAGGCTCCATAAACAAATTACACTTCATATTTCCCAGAGATCAAAATGTCAGCAGCAGTACTATCTACATTCAGGATCACTCTACTAACTCCACTAACTCCAGTGACTCTCATGCTTTGAAGCTACATAGTTTACTTGTAGCTACATAGTTTACTACATAGTTAACTGGAAGAAAGTCAAGAGATTAGACATTAAAATAGAAATATTAAATCATTCTAGCTGTAAAGTGTGTAGCAGTGTATTTCTTTCAGATGTCAATAAAGACGCCCCCATCTCTCCATGTACCCACAGCTTAAATAGCTTTTGTGCTGTATTTTCTCCTTTCAAAAAGTAGACTCCTTTAGGGCTCGTCTACCCTACAAAAATAATCCAAGGCTGACAAGTGCTGAATGTAGTTTAGCCACAAGCATAGACAAGGACAAAGCATATTCCACACCATTTCATTAACCATAGTTAAAACTGATCCTGACTAGGGACTTTGGACAGTACCACAATAAGAATAATGAATAACAGTTGGCAATTATTTATTATAGCACTTTTCATCTTCATAAAGATTGCTTAATTCATCTTCACAACTCTACCAGCAAAACATATATGAGATTCACCTCATTTTATAGATGGAAAAACATTGGGACACCAGAGTTTGTCTCCAAATTGCCAAAACGGCCTCTAATTTTGTGTGCCTCCAGTTTTGGGTGGAAGTGAGTCACCAGAAATTAAGGAGCCACTTTTCAAAATTTGACCCTAATTTACTGGCCCAAAGAGACAGAGGTCATATCAATATCAAAGCCAGAATTTTTTTTTTAGGAATTCTTGACTTCCAGTCCCAGTGCCCAGACCAGTGGACCAACTAGGATACCATAAACCAGGAGTGGCCAAACTTACTGAACCCTCCGAGCCACATACAATAATCTTCAGAAGTTCGAGAGCCGCAAGACATGCACAACCTGCCCTGCAGAGCAGCGCATGCTGGGATGCAGGGCTTCTGTCCCCATGTCCCGCCCCCCCTCCCCGAGGCTAAAGCCTTTAGACCACCCTTCCTGCATGGCAGAAGCCCCTAGTCCCACCCTGCCTCCCCCCCACCCCCCACCGCAAGGCAGAAGCCCTGAGCTGCCCTTTGCCCTATCTTTTAGGCACAGAACGGGGGGGGGGGGGGCGCGCTCCAGGAGCTACACTTTAACTGTAAAAGGGCCGCAAGTGGCTCCTGAACCACGGTTCGGCCACGCCCGCCATAAATAGTTACAACTCTGCAAAACAGATCATAAAACCAGTAAAGTGTTACTATTTTGTTAATTGTTTCACATTTTTGCATGCTCGGCATGTTAGGCACAAAAACTGAGCTACATTCATGCCTGGTATAACTGCACTAGCTTCAATGGAGGTATACCAGACTAAGTGTAGACTACCGTGTTTATATAAGCTGAACGATTGTATGAAAATCCTTGTGAAAGTCAATTCAGCCTAATAAAAACATGACTCAGTTGTATTAATATTTAACAGCAATGTCACATAGCTATCAAATCAGGAGTGTTCCTAACAATATAAAATGTAGAGTTTCAAGAGGGCATTGAAAATAATTTACTTTAGCAATAAATGTGAAAATATTAACATGACTCTAGTGTCTATCTAACACAGGAAGCAGTAACAGCCAGGAAGCTAGAATTGTGCTTCTGTTTTGGGGAAATTCCATTATGTTGAGGCTGTCACTCAATGTCAGTGTTATGTGCTATTTTAATACTGAGTTACTGGTTAACGCTCATTTCAATGTCATACAAACTTCCCTCTGTGTTTATTTTTTATAGACGAGAGGAAGGCAGACAAGAGTTTATCGTACTTACTTTTAGAAAAATCCAACTGGGGAAAAAAGCAACTGGGTTATCAGTTATGCTCTGAGAAGCAAAAGGGATAATAGAAGTATGTGTTCTATTAAGAGTAATACTAACAGTGCTTGCTAATGAACAACAGAAAACTAGTTAAATGGGCATTTAAGACGTGTTTTCTGGTTATATCAAGTTTCAGGTGCATCAACATCATCATATAGTATCTTGTTATGTTTAAGTTTTTCAAAGGTTACAAAAGCGCTACAAAAATTAACAAAATGTGTAGGGTCAAATACTGCACCATGCAGCCCAGGGCAGGAGGTGACTGAAAGGTCAAGAGAACAGAATATTTATCCCACCCCAAACACACCTACATAACAGCAGGACAAAATTCCCCATTAGCACTCATGAGAGCTGGATAACACACTCATCACAGAGGCTCAGGAGCTGCAAACTCTGAAGAATGCCACGACTCTGGCCTATCTGCACATATGCTATGCTTGGCCCAACACTTTAGTGGGGTTGCGCTCTTCCAGGAGCAGCAGTAAGGTGCATTGCAGAACACAACCTGCCCTAAGACTCTGTCTCTGCGCCAACAGCATGGCTACGAGACCCACCATGAAGACAGTTCCCCTTCTCCAAAACTGTTCCTACTTATAGACAGTACGGGTTTTTTCCCTTAGCTCGAAGAAATAATTGTTTTCTAAGCAATTTGGATACAGCTGTAAAAACAGGAATACAGAGTAAAAGTAGGGAGGTGAGTGTACCACTGGAATGCTGAGGCCAGTTCTGATGTCCATACTTTAAAAAGGAAGCTGAAAAACTGGAGAGCGTTCAGAGAATAGCTACAAGAGCAGATGTCAAGTCCATAGGTACCTATGTGTGAGAGGGAGCCCAGCCTGGTAGGTCAGAGGTTTCAGTGGTACCCCAGTTCCAGGTGGCACCCCGGGGGTGAGTTAAGAAGCACAAGCTACATGCTATCAAAGGGAAGGTTAAAAGGTGATTTGATCGTGGTCTTTTAGGCACTTATGCAAGGAGAATTTATCTGACCTTTAAATCTAACAGATTAAATCATGACAAGATCCAGTGGTGGTAACTAAAATCAGAAAAGAATATATAAGCTTTTTTTTTCTTTGAAAGGTGAATACTATGCTCAAGGAAGATTGATAGACCAGGAAATGGAAGTCCTGTGTCCACAAAATAGGTACACTACAAGCAGCAGCAATGCAAGGTTTGTCCATATAGCCTCCCCACTGATCTACCAGGAACAAGTCAATGGGAGAATTAAAAACTGCCTATTTACTCCCTGGCCTCAGCTCATATGCTGGTACTGCCAACAGAAATGACAATCAGTGCTGGATGTGATGGGTTGCCCCCAGAGTGCCAGCTGGAACTGGGGTACCACTGAGCCCTCTGGCCCACCAGCCTGGGCTTCCTCTCATACTGTGTTGCTGTGACAAGCTGCAAAGCCCTCCAAGCTTGCATTTTCACCAGCATTCACACAGATAGGGACAGAGTACCCAGCTGCATTTACAGCTACTGATAAATAAAGAAAAGTGGTGTTGGGACATGGAGGAACGTATGCCTTGTCCGCATACACTAGGCTGTCAATAAAGTTCATCCGTCTTGCCAATGAAAGTCAAAGTAGAAGAACTTTATTGATACCCGTGTCCATCAACAAGAACTGCGTTTGGGGGTGAACAGCACAAAGAGGAGCGCTCCTGCTAGCTCCTGCTAACCACCAGCCTAGGACCCCAGAGCAGTACCGTCCTGCCCTGGTCAAATCTGGCCAGTATATGGGTTTATATATACTGCCTCTCCCTCAATGTGAAGAGGACCATGCACACTTGTGGTAACCAAGCTGAGATTTTCCCCAGACACCTTAGTCAAACACAGATTGGTTTGGATTAAAGCACAAAATAAGTTTATTAACTACAGACGACAGATTTTAACTGATGATAAGTGATAGCAAACAGATCAAAGCAGATTACCTAGTAAATAAACAAAACCACAAACTGAACTTAACATATTAGATAGGTAGGACATGAATTAGAAAATTCTCACCCTGAGCGATAAACAGGCTGGCAGATTCTTAAGGCACAAGCTGCCTTTGCTTTGCAGCTTGGGTTTCCCAGGTTTTCATTCACAGCCTAGAAATCCCTTTAGCCTGGGACCATCACTTCCCCCAGTTCAGTCTTTGTTCCTCAGGTGTTTCCAGGTGTGTGGTTGTAGGGAGAGGGTGGTACCATCATGATGTCATTTCCCCCTTTTATATCTTCTTCCCACTTGCTGGAAAGCTCTTTTGCTGTGACCTGGGTCAAACAGTTCCCATTGTGTAGTGCTATCTCTGAGAGGGTTTTTTTGTACACAGTTCCTGGGGTAATCGTCCTGCTTGCATGCATTTCCTCAATAAGCCATTAACATTGTTTGGCCTTTTTATTGTTGTACCTGAAAGGCTGCTTGTGGGTATTTTCAACCTCACAATATGTTTCAGTAACACATACGTAGCCAAACTTCACATACGATGACAGCACATACAATCCAATGGGATATTAATGTCTAGCAGATCAAGCCTTTTAGAATGATACCTCACAAGGCACACTTTGTGCAAAACATATCCTAATTATATGACAGTGGTGAATAAGGGGATGCCAGGGTGTCACACTGGGTTTTTATGATACAGGGACTAGACTGAGATCACAACTCATTTTGCAAGGACTTGACAGTAACCTCAGATACACAGACATGTCTCATGATGTCCTTTATAAAACATGATCACACAGAAGTGATGGTTTCCAGGCACATAGTGGCACCGATATTGGCCCACGCATTTCAAAGTCATTCAAAGACTCTAACGTCACAAGGGACCATCATGACCATCTAGTCTGACCTCCTGCACATTGCAGGCCACAGAACCTCGCCCACCCACTCCTGTAATAGACTCAAAATCTCTGGCTGAGTTACTGAAGTCCTCAAATCATGATTTAAAGACTTCAAGTTACGGAGAATCCGCCATTTACACTAGTTTAAACCTGCAAGTAACCATGCCCCATGCTGCAGAGGAAGGCGAAAAAACCCCAGGGTCTCTGCCAATCTGACTCTGAGGAAAATTCCTTCCCGACCCCAAATATGGCAATCATTTGGATCCTGAGCATGTGGGCAAGACCCACCGGACAGGCATCTGGGAAAGAATTCTTTGTAGTAACTCAGAGCCCGCCCCACCTGGTGTCCCATCACCAGCCGTAGCATTCACAGATCAGCTATATGTCATTGTAGGCAGTCCCATCATACCATCCCCTCTATAAACTAATCAAGCTCAGTCTTGAAGCCAGTTAGGTTTTTTGCCCCCCACTGCTCCCTTGGAAAGCTGTTCCAGAACTTCACTCCTCTGATGGTTAGACACCTTCGTCTAATTTCAAGCCTAAACTTGTTGATGGCCAGTTTATTTGTTATTGTGTCCACATTGGCACTTAACTTATATAACTCCCCTCCCTTCCTGCGATTTATCCCTCTGATGTATTTATAGAAAGCAATCATATAGCCCCTCAGCCTTCTTTTGGCTAGGCTAAATAAGCCAAAGTCTTTGAGCCTCCTCTCATAAGGTAAGTTTTGCATTATTCTGATAATCCTAGTAGCCCTTCTCTGCACCTGTTCCAGTTTGAATTCATCTTTCTTAAACATGGGAGACCAGAATTGCACACAATATTCCGGATGAGGTCTCGCCAGTGCCTTGTGTAATGGAACTAATGCTTCCCTATCTCTACTGGAAAAAACTTGCCTGATGCATCCTAGGACTGCATTTGCCTTTTTCACAACCACATCACATTGGCAGCTCATAGTCATTCTGTGATCAACCAATACACCCAGGTCTTTCTCTGTTGCTTCCAACTGATAAATTCCCAGCTTATAGCAAAAATTCTTGTTGTTAGTCCTAAGTGCATGGCCCTGCACTTGCACTATTAAATTTCATTCTATTTCTATTACTCCAGTTTTCAAGGTCATCTAGATCTTCTTGCATGATATATCTAGTCCTTATCTGTATTGGAAATTCCTCCCAATTTTGTGCCATCCACAAATTTTATTAGCACACTCCTACTTTTTGTGCTAACATCATTAATAAAAATATTAAATAAGTTTGGACCCAGAACTGATCCCTAAGGAACTCCATTAGTAACCTCCCTCCAGCCTGACCCGTTGTAATCTCCCCTTTAACCAATTCCTTATCCACCATTCAGTTCTCTCACTAACCCCCATCTTCTCCAATTTAATTAATAATTTCCCGTTTGGAACTGTATCAAATGCCTTACTGAAATCCACGTAAATTAGATCTACTGCATTTCCTTTGTCTAAAAAAATCAATTATCTTCTCAAAGAAGGAGATCAGGTTGGTCTGGCATGTTCCACCTTTCGCAAAACCATGTTGTATTTTATCCCAATTACCGTTAACCTCTATGTCCTTAACTACTTTCTTTTTTAAAATTTGCTCCAAGACCTTGCATACAATTGAGGACAAAACTAACAGGCTTGCAGTTTCCTAGAACACATTTTTTTCCTTTTCTTAAAAATAGGAACTTTATTAGCAATTCTCCCGTCATAGGGTATGGCCTTGCTATTGGGTTTGCAATTTCATGTGCCAGTTCCTTTAACATTCTTGAATGGAGATTATCCGGGTCCCCCAGTTTAATCCCATTAAGCCAGCGGCGGGCAAACTACGGCCCGCCCGGCCCCCGAGCTCCTATCCCGGGAGGCTAGCCCCCGGCCCCTCCCTTGCTGTCCCCCCTCCCCCGCAGCCTTAGTTTGCTCTGCCGCCGGCGCAATGATCTGGGCGGCAGGGCTATGAGCTCCTGGGGCAGTGCAGCTGCAGAACCTGGCCTGACCCAGTGCTCTGTGCTGCGTGGTGGAGGCGGCCAGCACGGTAAGGGGGCAGAGAGCGGGGGGGTTGGATAGAGGGCAGGGGAGTTCAGGGTGGTGGTCAGGGGATGGACAGGGGTCGGGGGGGATAGGAGGTTGAATTGGGATAGGGGTCCCAGGGGGGGCAGTTAGGAAGGGGGGGTTGGATGGGGGGCAGGGGGCAGTAACAGGCAGGGGTTCCGGGGGCAGTCAGGGGATAGGGAGAAGGGGTGGTTGGATGGGACAGGCGTCCTGGGGGGCAGTCAGGAATGAGAGGAGGGGTTGGATGGGGCGGCATGGATCCGGGGGCAGTCAGGGGACAGGGAGCAGAAGTGTGTGGATGGGGCAGGGGTCCCCGGGGGGCTGTCAGGGAACAGGGGGTGTTGGATGGGGCAGGAGTCTCGGGGGGAGGGGCAGTTAGGAGGTGGGGGCCGGGCCACGCCCCCCTCCCCTAACCGGCCCTCCATACAATTTACGAAATCCGATGCGGCCCTCAGGCCAAAAAGTTTGCCCGCCCCTGCATTAAGCAGTTGGAATTTGACTTCCACCTCAGATGTGGTAATTTCTACTTCCATATCCTCATTCCCATTAGTGACCCTGCCACTACTCGATTAGCTCTTCATTACCTTTATTACAAACTGAGGCAAAGTATTTGTTTAGGTGTTGGGACATGCCTAGATTATCTTTAATCTCCACCCCATCTTCAGTGCTTACTGGCCGCACTTCTTTCCTTGTTTTCTTTTTATTTATATAGCTATTGACCTTTTAGTATTGGTTTTAATATCCTTTGCAGGGTCCATCTCTGTTTGGCTTTTGGCAGTTCCCACTTTATCCATACACTTTCTAACTTCCAAGAGGTAGCTTTCCTTCCTGGTTCCATCCCATCTTCCATTCCCGGGAACCCAATTTTGTTGTCACAAAAGAAAAATGTTGGGATACCAACATAGGGGCAGAATATTTATGTTATCAACATTTTAAAAATCATAACTTTCACTCCATCCACCACTTTTTATTTAAGCAAAGGATACATTCTGGCCCTAAATTAGTGACTAAAACCAAAATTTTTAAACTTGCGTGTCTAATGTTAATCACTTAAAACCATATTTAGGCACCTAAATGTGTGACCTGATTCAGCAGTGGTTGGATCCACAAACCTGATTGAAGTGACTGGGTGCCCAGCCCTTGGGACAATGATTAAGGTGCCTATGCACATTGATTTAGGTGCTTAGCTTTAAGCACCCAATTTAAATATTTTGTCTTCAAGAAGCAACACTGGACAAGGCTGAAAATGGGGGAACATTCCAATGACAAATGTTTATTCCTCAGACATCCTTGCGCCTAATCTTGAGGCTCTGGAATGCCTGTTTGTCTTAAGAAAATGTGCCAAAAACAGAGGACAGACTTTGTTTTTATACTGAATCCAAGAATGTGAAATGCATTTGTATGGCATCAGTGCTGAATCCTAACAATTGGATGGCATACTGGGAAAGAAATTGTGTCAACACCACTAGGGAGGGTCTAACAGGACTAGAGTAGATAAAATCCAAATCATGCACCTTTTAAACAGAGTTACAGGGAAAACCAATGACAGGGAAGGCTAGCCACACCTCTGACAAATGGTCAGCACTTGGTATTTACATCTCAGGAAATATAGTATTTTAGGAGCTATGTCAACAATCAGTGACAGCTAGGGCCCCAAAGAAGTGATCAGGATATTGTTACCCTTCCCTCTGCTCCCCTCATTTGCTCTCTTGACTCACTGCCTGTGCAGAAAGCCTCTCTACAAACTCTCTTTCCCTCCTCTCCTAATGACTCTCCCTTACCAGCTTCCTTCAGCCATCTACAAAGAACCACCTCCACAGCTTCCTCTGTGTAGGAGCCCCAGACCCATCTGCCCCCTGTCCGTTTCCTCCTACTGTGCTAAACAAAGGGAGAGCAGCAGTGATAGGTAGTAGAGTCAAGCTTGAACCCTCTCAATTACTTTCCTGCATTCCTGCAGGTAACGCCAGGAAGATCCCATGTTCAGCTTTTGTAGGGAGAAAAACCGGCCCCGCATAGTCCCCTCTATGCTTGCTTGCTGTTACCATGTGAACGAAGGCTTCAGGAGAACTACATTAACCTGGGCCAGATGCCACCCACTAACACTGTTCCTCTCCAATCCTGCTAGAGCAGCATCAGCCCCAGTTTGAGCCTACTGTACCCAGAAGTCCAAAACTCTGTCCTTACACCAGTGTAAATCTGAACTAATTCCTTGAGTTGGAAGGATTTACACCAGTGCAGAATATTTGGGCCAGTTTTTTTTAATGGGGACATTATTAGTAGGATTTAGCTCCACTAATTCCTGAATTACCAGCCACGCCTGTAAAGGAGATATCGCAAACAAATGGCAATTTCCATATGTGCATTCTACATTCATTTAAGAAAATTAAATAGAAGAGGCGAAGACTTGGTTCATGTCCCATGAATAGATGGGGAGCACAAAGAGAAAGTTTAGAGAAAGTGTTTCTAATACAATGCTGAGTCCTAGACAGCTCTGGCAAACCACCACCACAGAAAGGAGACAGACTGGAATTAGTCAAGCAAAAAGGTTAACGAAAAGCAAGCAATATCCATCTGTTCTCACTTTAGAGTTTGCACTGTGGATTAAAGAAATATTAGGGTGTGACACTGGCAGACCTGGTTCCAACTCATGCCAAGGCCGCTATGCCTCAGCTGAACACCGACAAATGCGTAGCAGGAAACCAGTCTGGCTCACCTGTGTTTAATGTTGTTAAAACAGGTTTTCGGTTTATGAAAATATGTTTAGTGTTTATACTTTATGAAATGCATGTATATTGCTACATGCATTAATCTCACTGTAGCTCATTTTATAAGGTAATAATTAAGTGTTTTCTCTGAAACCAGTCAGGAGAGAAGCATTACCAGGTGTGAAATACTACTTTACCCCAGGAGGTGTTATTTCCTGCCCAAAAAAGGAAGGCCCATAGACACCAGACAAACCATGTGGAATGTCAGAGGACAAAAGACTTTGTTGACTGCTCCCTCTACACCTCTGGAGAGGAGACGTATACGAAGACTCATCATCAGCTTGAACGTTGGTGGAAGGGAATAAAAATCCCTGATTAGAAGAAGCTGCATCACTATGCTGCTTGGACTCTGCGAGGGTAAGATTTCTAAGCATAAGCTAGGGGTCCCCAGCTGCTTAGTTCGGGTTAGCTCTAGAGAACATATAGAGCTTGCCATTACAGCAGCTTCTATTACCTTTTGGAAACTAACACTAACTCATTGGTGCGTATAGGTTTGCCTGCTTTAAGCTTGTAAATAACTCTCACGTCCTTCTTTTAATTAATAAATAATACATTTATTATTGGATTGGCTAGAAGCATTATCTTTGGTGTAAGATCTAAAGTGCAATTGACCGGGAGTGACTGGTCCTTTGGAACTGAGAGTAACCTGAATATTGTTGTGATTTTTGGTGTAAGTGATGATCTGTCTCAAAGACAAGTGTGCCTAGGTGGCAAGATAGAACGGAGTACCCAAGGGCAATGTCTGTGACTCCATGTTAAGGCTGTTGCAGTGCTTGCGGGGTTCATACTTGATACTTGGTTGGTGAAATCTAAGTGTAGTACTCACAACCAGCCTGGGGTTGGTACTCACCCTCTTGAGCCACTCCAGACAGCTTGGCACAGGAAAATTAACTTTTCTAACATCCCAGATACAGAAAAGCTTACCTTAAAAATGCTAACAGTTAGTTTTTGTTCCATCTAGTTTTCTAACACTGGTAAGACATTAATCAGATGTCACCAAAATGTGGCACCTATGTTCAAGAGACTTGGTGTCATATAAGAAGTGTCTAATAACAGCCATCAAGCATGTCTTTGATCTATGATCTATAGGTCAAACACAGGCCTGGTTAAACTTAGGGAGTGTACTAATCACCTTTCATTCAGGCTAAATAAAAAGAACAACTGAATGTCCCTTAGTGTAGTGACAGCTGAAACAAGAGGGAGCCTCTGCCCAAGGCTGATCAAAAATTAAACCATGTAGGCCAAGGGGAACTGATTCTCTGGTATGACGTCAAATACAGGAACTAGGGGATTGATTGGTTGCAGCTGTGTTTGTCTACCTGTGAGAAAGGCAGAAAGTTATCAGAGAGCAAGAGAAGCAGTGGTGGGTGTGGTCCTGAGAGAAAGATGAAAGACAACTTTTGGGGGGAACAGTATTCACTAGAAAGGTGGACTTGGATTTCTGAACAAGGAAATTGCCTCCTGTTTGTTCCTACTGTGTTCAGGGAAACAGGACTTTGTAAATAAACAGGATTGCAACAAAGAAATACCTGACTTGTATCATCTTTCATCTCAGAACAGAAACAACCCTGCAAGGCCCCAAATATTGGCTAACTACTTGGGACAAAAAGGGAAAATAGTACTGTTTTAGATTATGCTCCCCACACTGGGTGGTGTGGACCAGCCGATAGGATTGAACAGTTTAAACCATATTGAAAGAACTCCCACATCTTTGCAGAAATACTGTACAAAAGATCAAACAGGCTGCAGATTATAGTTAATGAGGATAACAAATGCAACTAGATGAAACACAAAGTTACAAATTCAGATCTTTGATTGGCATCACAGAAGCACAAGTAACTTGAGGCTTGAAATGACATTAGAATACTAACGCTGATATACAGTTGACTCATCCATCTTTATTAGTACTCTGGGAATAATGATGTAAACATTATAAGCTCTGCCACATTTTGTAAGGCAGAATATTTTGTTTGAATTCCCTGTTCTGTGAAAATTATGGAACCCTGTATAAGCAGGAGCAACCCCAAATGAAGTCAGTGGAGCATGCCAGTGATGAATTCAATCTGACTATGCTGCAATGAAAAGAGAGTAAAGTTTCTCTGGCACAATGGGCCAGTTGATTTGGTTATTAACCACAGGTTGGTTGCTCTAAAGCAGTTGGGGATATAACCATTTCCAATTTAGATCCAAACTACAGAATTGGAAAGGGTCCACCAGTGCGGTAAAATTGCAGGGTTGGAATCTTAGATTGTGAATTCTTCATGTGTGGTTGTATAGCACAATGGGGCCCTAATCCTGTTTGGGGTGTTTATGCATGACCACCACCCAATGACATAGGATGGTCATACTAATTGTCAAAATTACCAGTTAACTTAAAGATATGTGACATAAAGCATTATAATTATGCTGCATATCATTCCTCTAGATTAATGCAATATGCATCGTTGGATCATTTGTATTAGCACTCATTTAATTCATTAAAAATAGAGTATATCAGGATTTTTAATTTAATAGGATTAACATGTTCAATATATTTTCCCTTGGTCAATTCAAAGAAAAAATATTTAAGTACATAAAAAGGATACAATGAGAATGGCCATTGCGACTCACAAGAAAAGGAAGTCTGGCTTATTAAAATACATTTCTAAAAATGCATCTATTGATCACTGTTTGCCAAGTTCAGCTGATAAGGGCTCTGCTGAATCTAAATTGAATACGAGATCAATAGCATTAAAAATTATGAAAGAACTAGCATACCAATATAGGCTTTGAAACATCTGGTGTCTGGAACCCACTGTTAAGCTAACAAAAAAGCATGCAAATGAGGTCTTCCGGGATTCCAGCTCTAGCTGGTGTCTTTTAGATGAGCTAGCAATTAATTATGAATGATAAAATGATAGCTGCACATGTTAAAGGCAAAAGGATATTTTAGGGAGGAAATAAAGTAAATCTACAGGGTGGTAAAACACTGTGGGCCTGATCATCCCCTCCTACAGGGAACACCTAAGGATGGGAACTTTCCAATTCACTGTGCAGAATCCTAGAATGTAGTTTCACCAAAGGAACAAAGGATATGACTTTCCAATCATGTGGAAACCCTGAAGATTTATGCTGTCATTGGCTCCCCACCTGCTCCTGTGCCTTCCTCTCCAACTGGGATAAAGAGTGCTGAGTACAAGTTAGTGTTGCAAGGAGCATGCAATCCAGCTGGAATTTCTTTTAAATCATGCTACTGTATGTCACCAACTGTGATCAGAGGTGCTGGAACAATTCGTATAGTGTGGGTGCTGAGAGCAATTGAACCAAACTGTAAACCCTTTATATGATGGAAACCACTTCAAGCCAGGGGGTGTGGCAGCACCCCCAGCACTCCTACTTCCAGCCTCTATGACTGGAAGTCTTTAAAGTGAACCACATCTGAGTTCAGGTTTCTTTCCAAGCATTTTGCACATCTCTAGGTCTAAGGTTCCACCAGATGGAGCCAAGAGCACTGTGGAGATGGACAGCTTGAGTAGCAGTGGTATTCTCCTCAGGGAGCCCTCCCCAGCTGGGTCCTTTCAGGAGAGCGGGATTCTGAAGGAGCCCTACTCTGAATGAAGAATTAAATAATGAAGTAGGATGAGAGGAGCAGACCAATATGGTATTTTGATTGGTGTGACTCACTGTCATGACTGGGGGAAGGGGAAGAACTATGAAGGTCGGGAACAATTTTTTTTTCCTCTACAAAAAAATGGCTTCTGACAAAAACAAAACGTGTGGGGAAGTGTTTGCTTTATTTTTCATGGGAAACTAAAGCTGAAATTTGGCTGATAACTGAAACATCTTGGGATTTAGGGCTGAACATTTTTCCATTTTCAGCTTTTGGGTGAAAACTCCAAAAGAAAGTGTTGATGAAAACATTACATTTTTTTCTTATGGTTCATTTTCGTCAACATTTTTGGCAGGAAAATAAAATTTCTGAGCAGCTCATTTCAATCCTTTCTAAAAGTGCTGTAAAAATCCATTCCTTACATTTAAATCTGAGTGAAATAGTTAAATTCTTAAACAAGTCAGGGGAATAGGTCCACAGGCAAATATCTAGAGAATCTCCTTTGAAATCACACAAGTTTCTCTGGATTTACACCATCATAGCCAAAATCAAAATATATGGGCATATAACAACAATACTAAAACTAATCTTCTCAAGATGCGATAACTAAGACCTCTTTCTGGGTTCACCAATACAATTTGTTCCAGCTAAGGTACACTTTAAAGATGGATAACACCAGAAGCACTTTTTTTTGGTTGATTTATTCACACAGTATTTTAAGCCCCATGGGCATATAGCAATTAGACATTCCCCCTTCATGGAGAAATTTATTTGTCAAGAATAATATATTTAAATCAGGGCAATGCTTCTGTGTTAGTCTCTGCAAACTTTAGCCCTAACACATTACTATTTAATAAGTTTCAGTCCCCATAATCAGTAGATTTACTAGGCCAGAATTCTAGAAAATAGCATGAAAACATATGTATTCACTTGTTTGCCTGATTTGTGCATGCAGTGTTTGCAATGTGCATGCAGTTGTGCCAGTTTCAAAAATACCACATGTAACTGCTCACATACAACAGTGTACAACAAATGTGAAAATTATGTATTCATTTGTTGTGACATTACAACATGGTGTCATTTAGATTTTTTAAAATTTGTATTATATTATTTTATTTACTTTAACATTAATTATAAATGCAATTATTAACATGCCTGGCTCTATTAGCATTATACCGGCTTAAATAACGTGAATTGATATAATTCACTTTAAAGGAGGAATAACGAAACTGACTGTATACAAATTACTGACAAATGCCCCAAACCAAACAAATTGGTAAAACGACATACAGATTATTTTCTAGTAATCTCAGTTGTAGTACCTACAATACATAAAAAAATCAGGCTGTGATTTTAATTAGACGATGCATCTAATACATAATGCAAAATATACATTTTTATTTTGTTTCTCTCTATATATTCAAGTGTCTTTAAGGACTTGAAAAAGGGCCCACAAAAATCAAGCACATTTAGCACAAATGACAAATTTTCCTTGCAGAGGCTGAGATTCCAAAACTACATTGACACTGGCAAAATTGAGCCCCTTAATTTTTCAGTGTTGGAATCTGAAATGCAGAAAAGACTTGGATGTTTGTCAGCTAAGCCTGCAACTACACCAGGCTAGATGAAATGGTGGCAAAATGCTTGTGTCTTACATTCAATAGATCTTCCACTGTTGCAAGTACTGGCGTAGCTGCACTGGTAGTGAATTACTCAGTGCAAACAAGGACTCACAGTCTGTTCTACAGTATTTGTAAGGCTATTGATTTCAGTGACAGGTAAGAGCATGCTGATAGAGCAGGATGACAGGGTAGACTCCACCATGCAGATCTAAGAGAAGAATTTTGCACCGAGGTTCAAACATCACCCATAATTCTATTGCTCTAGAGTAACCAATCTGTGGTCACCTAGCAGTTCATGGGCCAAATCCATATTTGAGCAAAAACACACCCCACAAACAACAAATCTCCGGTGGAAGTCTACCTACATAAAGGTTCAGTAAACACTGAGGATTTGGGTCAGTGGACGTTTTACCCGAGCAAAATCTAACCAGGGACTTGGGAATTTGGCCTCCCAGATTCTTACTCTATTACACAGCATGGCCACTTACAAGTTCCCAGCCCCAGTGGGGTTATAACTTAAATCTTCCTGCTCCAAAAGCACAAGTTCCCTACCTAGCTAAAGGAGAATATGGATCAGTTATTTCTGAATCCGTCTGACAGAGGACAGTGGTATACCTACTACCCATCACATTACAGTACCCAGGTATTTTCTGGATCTCCAAATAGTAGGTGATCCTACACAGATCCCAATTCTACATTGAGTTTTGGATTGGCAGACTTCTGCAGCCCACTCCACAGAGGCCAACTGGAATTCACCCAAACTTCTCATTAAAGGATTGTTCATGTACACATCACATATAGTAAATGCAGCAACACTTAAAAACAGAGTAAGCCAGATGTAGAGTGTCCACCTTATTTCTTTATTGCCATGGTTTTTGTGAGTTAAGGCTGATGATTAATATTGTTTGACCATTCTTTGTCGATGGATTAATTAGTGTAATGACAGATTAATTTTCACACTGCTGAATGTGTGTTAAAAGCAAAGACATACCACATACTGCCTGAGGGGATCTGTAAAATACACAGTAATAACTAGGAAACAGAGGGCTACTGCTCACCCTTTCGTCCATGGCTGCATACTGATAAATGGGTTTAACACTGAGATCAGAGTTACACACACTCACTAAATACAGCTTCTTTCCAACTATAAAAATACATCTAATATATACCCCAAATAGCACACGTCTGAAAAAAATGGTGGGAAAATGCTGCTGAATTTCAAGTTGCAAATAAGAACCATCTAAAATTCCACACATTACATTTTATGAACAATAGCTACAAAAATCCTGCTCTCTGGAATCAATTTTTATTTTATAGTAGGGGTTGTTTCACAGGGCTCAAGACATCCTCCGACAAGGATCAATTCTTTAGGTCCATCTCACACACACATGTACCCCTGCCTGACTTCAATGAGAGTTCCATGCACAGAATGCCTGCAGAATCTGACCCCCTAACCCTAAAGACCCCCACTATTTCCCAGTCCTCACACAAAGCGCCAGTTAGACACTGCATTTTGTCTATAATCTTTCTGGTGGAATACTAGACAGGGCACACTGTCGGATTTGTCAGTAAAAAGAAGAACAGGAGTACTTGTGGCACCTTAGAGACTAACAAATTTATTAGAGCATAAGCATCCGAAGCATTAGATGCATCCGAAGAAGTGGGCTGTAGTCCACGAAAGCTTATGCTCTAATAAATTTGTTAGTCTCTAAGGTGCCACAAGTACTCCTGTTCTTCTTTTTGCGGATACAGACTAACACGGCTGTTACTCTGGGATTTGTCAGTGTTACTCCATAATTGGCAGGAGAAGTATCTATTTAGCAACACCAGCCATCCTTCTACCTGGAGCTGAGTAAGTTCTGCACACATCACTCATTGCTCTTATTAGCCCAGTAAGCAAGTGACCAGAAACATGACCCAAAAGCTCTTTTTTTAAAAATAAAAGGGGGGGGGTATTTGTAAAAGGGATTAGAAAAAAGAGAAGGGAGAAGGACTGAGGTTCATCGTTGTCCATTTGCAAAAATTGCTGACTGGTCATATGGAATGCACTCAACTGATTTCAGTCCCTCAGTACCTGGAAAAATCATGGAGCAGGTCCTTAAGGAATCAATTCTGAAGCACTTAGAGGAGAGGAAAGTGATCAGGAACAGTCATCATGGATTCACCAAGGGCAAGTCATGCCTGACTAACCTAATTGCCTTCTATGACGAGATAACTGGCTCTGTGGATGAGGGGAAAGCAGTGGACATATCATTCCTTGACTTTAGCAAAGCTTTTGATACAGTCTCCCACAATATTCTTGCCAGCAAGTTAAAGAAGTATGGGCTGGACGAATGGACTATAAGGTGGATAGAAAGCTGGCTAGGTCGTTGGGTTCAACGGGTAGTGATCAATGGCTCCATGTCTAGTTGGTAGCTGGTATCAAGCAGAGTGCCCTAAGGGTCGGTCCTGGGGCCGGTTTTATATCTTCATTAATGATCTGGAGGATGGCGTGGACTGCACCCTCAACAAGTTTGCAGATGACACTAAACTGGAGGGAGTGGTAGATACGCTGGAGGGTAGGGATAGGATACAGAGGGACCTAGACAAATTAGAGGATTGGGCCAAAAAAAATCTGATGAGGTTCAACAAGGACAAGTGCAGAGTCCTGCACTTAGGACGGAAGAATCCCATTCATTGCTACACACTAGGGACCGAATGTCTAGGCAGCAGTTCTGCAGAAAAGGACCTATGGCTTACAGTGGACAAGAATATGAATATATGGAGATACACCTATCTCATAGAGCTGGAAGGGACCCTGAAAGGTCATCAAGTCCAGCCCCCTGCCTTCACTAGCAGGACCAAGTACTGATTTTGCCCCAGATCCCAAAGTGGCCCCCTCAAGGATTGAACTACTCACAACCCTGGGTTTAGCAGGCCAATGCTCAAACCACTGAGCTTACTAAAATCAATGACAATTCTCCACTGTCTTCAACAGGCGCAGGATTGGGTCCACAGTGAGAATACCTTCCACACAGCTCATTGGCCCCTTATTGTTTCCCCTTTTGTCATCTCTAAGGGGAAAAAGAGTCATTCAAATTAAGATACTAACATATGTAACATGAGTATCTCAGATGAGTGTATTTTGCATATTGAACCATCATCACAGCCCTCAGGATCAACTTTTGCTTATTTAAACAAAGATAAAATTGTATTATGCACGCAAATCTCTCCCTGATTTTAGTAGGAGATTTACCTGCACATGAAAAATGGGATCAGGCAATCACTGGGTACATACTTGTGTTTTGTTTGCAAGCAATGTATTTAGTTACATGACTATGGTCAAATTTAGCTTTGTAGGTCTCCTGCAAAATATTTTTAGGTCTTCTTTTCCAATCTTTACAGATCTATTTTGTGCTTCTGTAACACTGACAGACCCTGGGCATCGGCAGGTGGGATTGAACCTGGGACCTCTGGATCTCAGTGCAGGAGCCTCTACCACCCGACTCTTATCTAAGGCTGTAGAACAAACTCATTAATCTCTCTCTCTCTCTAAGTGGTCTCAGAGCCACTAGATAAGACAGAACACCACATCCAGGAGGTGTGTGGGATACATATTTCCCCTAGCTGAGGAAACGTGTCCCAAGCTCCAGAGACTTCCCAGTTGAAATCCCGGATGAGTCCCCACTTGTACGGCAGGCGGGATCAAATCTGGGATCTCTGGAGCTTAGTGCATGAACCTCTCTACTGCATGGCCCTTCGCTATAGATAGCTCTCTCACTCAACACCACATCCAGGAGGTGTGTGGGTTACACTTCTATATCAGCAGTGTCATTAAAACCCTTTCGCATGTTTTCTATCTAATGTAATAATACTTAGTACTTGCCTAAATGGCCTGGATGCTCATCCCACACCATACTGTTATGCAGATAAAGAGGAATTAAAACATTGTTTTTGTAGGAAACATTTATACAGACTTTTGCCCCAATTCTGGAAACACTAAATGCATATGCTTAACTGTAGTTTATGCATATGATTATGCTTACTGGGTGGTTCATGGGACTAAAGTTAAGCACATACATAAGCATTTGTTTTCCTCACTAAGAATCAATTTGGTTATAGAAGAAACAGTGGGCTAGATCTGTCCCTTTCATTTTGCTCTGGTGGTGCAACAGGAACAGACAGCTCACTTGAGCACTGGGAAGTCAGCTACACTACAGCCATTCTGGACCAGCAGAACAATGCCATGGAAGCTGGGAAGTTACTAATGGCAAAAGTCAGAGCAGGTCTGAAGCAACTCTAACTTGGATCAGAGACCAAACATCTCCAGCTGCTTCCAGGATCATGTGGTGGTTATAGAAGGGTCAGTACAGAAATCCACCTATGTTCCTGCCCCATTCAGGTGCCCTGAGCACAGCTCTGAGGATCTGGTCCTATCACGGATATGATTTAAAACATTTCAGAACTGAAGACAACTGCATTGGTTGGTTGGTTTTCTGCAACACACAAGATATGAAGTTACTCTTGTAGACGTTATTGATGCTGAACACTCAACTGCTGCATGGAGACTGACAGAACGATATGAATGACAAATTACTTACTCTTGATAGCGTTATCCCAGATCTTGGATTAAGTTAGGAGGTGTTTGCAATACATCTAATAATGTTAGGAGGTGTTTGCAATACATCTAATAATATTATCATCATAATCAAAGAGGAGGTTGAAATGCCTCAGGGCTCCATCTTGCAGAATGTATTGGAATGGCAATGGTTTATAGGTTATCACCTTGTTCCAGCCACCAGCCAGAAATGTGTCAAAGTGAAACATGACCTAATTTTTATGCAGTTATTTTATATGGCTGGTTTGACAGGACTTAACACACATGCACTACCTCACACTTTTCTATGAATCATAGAGTATTTACACCAGGGGCTTGATTACAATGGCAAATAGTAATTTAGACAGTAATATATTTGTTTTGCATGAGGTTGTAAGAATTGTATTTTATTTCTTTCCCACCGTAGAACAGCCCCATGGCAAATAGTGCAATTCTCACCTCAACTCGCAAGCACAACTTCCATTAACATTAGTGGAAATTTTCCTCTCACAGTCCAGTGAGAACGCACACCTACATTTGTTTTTAAATCAGAGAAGACGTTAAGATCACTTTCTGCCAGGTCCAAATGTGATACTTGGCAACATATATTTGAGATTCCACATTGCTGACTGGACTTCAGTTGTGTTTTATGCAACTCTACTAATATAAATTAGCCAGCTGATTATTTATAATGGAATATAAACACATACAATTTTTGTCAAAATGCATATTTTATATTATTAATGGGATAATTATTTGAGGCGTTATCAGAGTTGAATGAAAGATCGCTTGCTTGCTTTTTAGGTTTCCTTTCTCTGCAACACCTGCTCTTCCCTACACCTGTAGCTTTGTATCCTGAGTTTCTCTTTGAGTTGGGAGCTGTGATGAACTCAAAAATTTAAAGTGAAGCCACTATATTTGCCTGATTTGGGATATATAATAAGCAATCATCCTATCTGTACATGGCATGCCACTATGATCCAAACTATAGTCCACATTCAGTTGGAACTCAACCCAGGCTTGCCATAAAGTTAAAAATGCAGTGAGCTTCTCTGAAAAATAGCCCATGTTTCTGGTTTGTAATTAAACCTGAAGCTAGGTGAGTTTTGCTCAGTTTAAGGCTTGACTGAAAATTTCACTCAGCTCCTCATGACCTCACTGGAGTCTAGGGCAGTACAAAACAAACTAATAGTTAAAACTATTCTGTTACGCTGGCTCCTTAAGACAGCACAAAATACAGGAATTCTCCTCCTGTGGAAAGTTCCTTCTGGCCTTAAGGGTACATTTACACTGCAATAAAGCCCCCTGGCACTGAGTCTCAGAGCCTGGGTCAATTGACATTGGGGTTCAGGCTGGAGTCCAGGCTCCGAGACTCTTCCCCCTCAGAGTCTCAGAACCTGAGTTTCTAGCCCAAGCACAAACATCTATACTGCAGTTTTTAGCCCCACACGCCAAGCCTGAGTCAACTGACCTGATCCAGCCGTGGCCATGCCACTGGTCTTTTATTGCAGTGTAGACATACCCGGAGAGGCTATGTAAGTCAACAGCTTTCAAAGAGATGCCAAGATTTATACACAATATTTTTAGTTAAAAAGTTTATCCACCTAATATGGAAATAGCTTTATTTTATAGAAAACTAGTGTGGCATCCTCCACTCAGACAATTCTCCACAAAGTTCACAGATCTCTGCACTCCTGCTGGCTATGCTATCTCATTTAAGAACCTTTTTCTTTCTTTCCCTCAACTTTCGGAGGTTTGTGTCTTAAGAGGTTCAAAAGAAAAAAAGTGGTCCAATACAGTATCATGGTGGATCATCATTAAAGAGAAGCCCCATCCTACCCATATGCTACTGCAGGTCGAATCTTCACGTTCAGATCAATGGACACAGTTTAAGACAAATAGCAGAAATGATCACTCACACACACACATATAAATGGAACAACCACACCTTAAAAAAAAACTAAAGGGGAAAATCACAACAATAGGAACAATCATCACCCATTACTGCTCAAGTGCAGCAACGTCAACTTTACACCAGGAGCAGACAACTAGCTTCAAACACTAAGGGTATGTCTAACTGGCACAAGTTATATCACTTTTATTAAAACGCCGGAATTAAACCGCTGTTACGTGTCCACACTGTGCTACTTGTGACGCTGGAGCGCATCCACATTAGCAGCTCTTGCAATGGCAAAGAGAGCGGTGCATTGTGGGAGCTATCCCACTGTGCAACTGGCCGCAGGGTGCTTTGGGAAGGGTTCGCAATGCCTCATGGGGCAGGCACAGCGTCACATGATTCAGGTTTCCCAATCCCATTGTTTCATGGGCATCCTACTACATTCTCAGCTGCTTGTCAACTGAAGTGGGGAGGAGGGAGAGAGTGTGACAGGGAGTGTGTGTGCGTATGGAGTGGGGGAGAGAGAGAGAGTGTGTTTTGGGGGACAGTGAGTGTGTCAGCAGGCTGTCTTGTAAGTTCAGACGGTGGCGGGAAGCAACCAGTCCCAAGGCAGGGGGAGGGAAACCCCTACATCAGCCCCCACCTTCCTCCCTGGGCTCTCTGCCCAGCAATCTCTCTCTCAGACACACATGCACACAGACACCTGCTTCTGTGTTCAACAGCACCAGCATTCCACATTAATGGTTTGCTTTGTGTCCTGGAGCAGATCAGCACAGCTCGCAAGGGCTGTCAGAAAGGGAGCTTTGAAAGGGGAGGGGCGCATGTCTCCTGGGCAGCCGAGTTCAAAACAATGAGCAGAGCGGTCACTTGAGGCATTATGGGACAGCTCCGGAGGCCAATTACAGCACAGAAAGCAATCAAGTGTCTACCCTGGCAATAGAGCGCTGGAGCCTCTGCGCAAATAGCCTTAGGACTCTCATCAAAGTGGGGTTTCTGTGCACAAAGTGGCTTGGCAGCGTGTACACGTCTGCAGTTTGAGCGCAAAAAGCTGCTATACTGCGCAGACACTTGCCAGTGTAGATAAGCCCTAATGCATCGCTGAAGACAGTTGACTGACACATGCTACATGTCCCAGAATATTAGTACCGTGAATGGTGTTTGCTATACCGTGGCATACACACTGGTTCCTGTCCCTATTTCATTCATCAGCGAGGTGTGAATATTGCAGTGATAATGCGCAGTCATTTTCATCTGCGATTCAGAGAATTTTCCTGCTGAGAGCTGCATCTTTTGACATTTCTGTATATTGATATATGTGGTTTCTCATAATTCATATGGTACTCATCACAAACTGCCAATCTAAATCTGTGGGTGGAGGAAGATATTCTCCAGGGTGTGTCCACTTTATATTTTCAGTTGTGTTGTGGTTTTTCCATTAACAGATGTCCTAATATGAGCATGCCTTCACTCCCACACTGCTGTTGCACGTCTCTTGATTGGTGTTACTTAATGCACCTAACACGGATATCCAAGGGCATGTCTCATATTTATTAGAGTTGAGGTGGGAGGATTCAGCTTATAGATGGTCTGAGACAAAAATGCCACAGACCGTCTGTCAAATACTAGTGCATAGTTTATGCAAATGTCTTTGATCAGCTTGGGAACATTTAAGGAGGACTATTTTCACCTGGAAATGGGGATAAACTGACATTTCTTCCATGAAACCAATATCAGGGGTTTCTCCTATGTGTAGAGCTAAATTCCTCCTTCGCTGACAATAGCTGTAGTATTGTGACCCTATGCACCCCTGTATTTACACACTCCTGCAATAACACCTCTCGAGACATATTTTGTACAAGTATCACATGAAAGCTAATAACACCAGTTAAGATCATCGTAAAATACATGTGCTAATGTTATATATGAAGTTAGGAATTCGCTCTGTATGATGTTACTGTGTTTCAACCAGTCACTTCTGAGGAGTGAGTAAGCAGGTGTTTTCCAGACAGAAGGTGCCTCCATCCAGGTTCAATCACAGACAATTGGCAGTCACAATCAAGTGGTCACTCATTGGCCTATCAGAGGCTGTAGGGACAGATCAATTTGCACTGTAGAAAGCACCAGCGAAGAAGCCATCGAACCTTCTCCATCAGACTCCAGGGTATCTTCCCTCACAGCAGGACCACTGAACTTTGAGAAGGCTACATTTCAAAAGTTCACTGGACTATAAAAGAGAGGGGCAAAGAACCCCAAGTGATCCTTCCCTAAGAAGGCAAAGGACCCAAGCACTTTGGACTCTGTGGGCGATCCTGATCAACGGGTGGTCAGCCATCTTGCTGGGAGGATGCCTGGTCAGAATTTCACCTTGATCCAAGACTGTAGTCTTGTTAAGTCTTAGTCACTAGAAAACATTTTTCACTTGTATTTGTTTGTAACCATTGCTGGCTTCATCCCTTATACCTGTACTCACTTAAAACCTCTCTTTTTGGATTAAATAAACTTTTTTTTTTTTTAAATCACAAGTCAAACCCAGTACTGGGTTTATTTAAAGAGATTTAAAGTATCGCCGGGCAAAGCAATAAGTTGCCATGTTTTTCTCTCTTTAAAAGAGCAATGGATCTTATTACTTCTCTGACTGTTCCTGCTCAACAATTCAGGGTAGATGGTTTGAGGGAAAATCAGCACTAGGGTGGGGGTGAGGGTCACTTGGCTAGTAGTAACCAAGGCTGGTGTAGCCCGGAGTGTGACTGTGGTGTGACAAGCAGGCTGAGTTGGAGTCTGAGTTGCTGAACCAGGGTTGCTCAACACAAAGTCACTCAGTGCACACTTGTATCCTGGCTAGGAGCATCCAGACAGGGAGGACCAGCAGCAGAGCATTTTAAGGCATTCAGAGTTACAGGACAAGCAGTGACATAACCTCTCGCTGAACTGAATTACACCCCAGATCCTGGCTGGTATATCTTACTAGTACATGCCAGATGATGCTGAGTACAACCTGGACCTGAACATACACAGTTCATCAGAAAATCAATTCCTGAATCCAACTTCAAAATGCAAAATCTGGCTTAGTAACTCAATTCACTAACACTAGATATAAAAGGATATGGAACATCAGAACCACCACCACTGACGCAATCCAAGCTCCCTCTCCTGGCCTTTGTGAATAGTGCATATCTGAGCAAAACAAGATAGTTGAGTACCTCTTTCCAAAAGACACTCATATCTGGACAAACATGTCAAAATTATTGCATATATTCTGAAACACCCAAGGGAACACCCAAGACAGAAGTTGGATAAAACACATCATTACACAATACCTCTTTATTTCCTTTGTCAATCCCTCCCTGTCTTGAGCAAGTGATCCTACATCATCAGCTGGTGTAGGAGCCAAGGATGCATCCTCAGGAACAGATGTAACAGGGTTCTCAACTTCTTTGCTACCAGGCTGGGAAGTGCTGCAAAACAATTCAATTATTATAAATAACAACCTCTGCAAAATGTAATCAATGCCAAGAAGTTTTCAACAACATTTGCAAATTACCCTTGAGACAGTAGCTTACTGTCAGACTGATTTGTTATGAGTCTGCCATGTTTTCTTTTCCCACATATAGAGCCCAGAATAAATAAATAGCTAATAGCTACTATCTATCTACTTGGCAGTTCTGCTGTGTAGTGTCTTTATGCAATGATCTCAAATCACTTTGCAAACCATAATTAATCCCCACAACACCCCCAAGAGGTTGAGAGCTTAGCAGTTTGTCATTTCCAATCCTAAAAAACAATAGTAAAGTTTTCTTTCTTGAAACTTTCAATATGCTGCAGAACTAAATGAATTTTCACTATAAAAACATTAGGGTTAGAGATCCGCGGTATTGTTTTAATACCAAGCAACTGCCACCATATTGCTAAGTTTCACAGTGCTGAGTTTAGAATACATATGAGATTTCAGTTCATTAATTTCAGAATACGTAAAATATATTTTTAAAAAAGCCAACCGGGGTGTATCAATGATGATGGTGATGGCAAGAAAGTCAGTTTGGTAACGGAGTGCCCTCTCCTGACTATATCAGGAAAATACTGGTGATAAGTTACAGCTGCAATTTTGTCAGGGTGTTTTTGTTTTTGTTTTTTAAATGATGAGCCACAGGATAGTGTACAGTGAAAAGGACAATGGACATTTAAGAACAGCAGAAAAAGGCATGACACCAGAGACAAAACATTACTGTTGCCTTTATTCCATTTTCGAGCAATCAGAACAGGAATGTGGCGTTACAACAGTGAACGCCTTTGAAAATAAGTGTTGCAATAATGGAGCCAATCTTTGTCCAGCTCTATTTGGACAATTTTTCAAAATGGTCTTTTTTTTTTTTTTAAATCTATGGTGGGGAGGAAGGGAGCCTGGCATTTAAACCATGAAAGAATGAAGCTTTTGATTGGGATATTTTCAAATACTCGGTCCAATACGTAATGCCTCCAGAAATAGGCTTTCACCCACTGCACGGTCAACACATGCATTTGCATCTAAAAAGAATGTACGCAAAGGTGATTGGAATGCTGATAGATAGCCCTCAGTGGATACAAAATTTGTATCCACATCCTATCCTCAAACATGGTCTGCGGATATCTGCGTCCCTGGATATAAAGCGTGTATCTGCAGATTTGCAGGGCTCTTGATATAAAATTTGGATCTGCATCCATCCATGATCCGCAAACGTGATCCGCAGAGATCTGCATCTGTGGATACCCACAGATATAAAGCAGATATCCAGAGATTTGCAGGGCTCTACTGATATGTGGGAGACAGCCTTCCTCCTCAACTAGAACAACTTCCACGAAATCCCACCTGGCAACAAATGTCTCAACTTACAAAACTCAGGAAGGGACGAGCAGAGCATGTGCAAAACCCGCACAGCAGGTTCTGTTAACGAGAGAGAAGACCACGATTTAGCAGACAAATGCATCTGCAGCGTCATAAAAACAAAACCATTAACCAAATGCAAAAATTTAAAAGAATGCTGTCGGGCTTTATAAAATGAACAGCAATACAACCAGCCAGAACATGCTGCTGTAAAATAAATAAAAATCCTCTGCCCTCTTTACTCATAGGCTTCCTTTCTGCTACATGCTGTGCTGTCCTAACCCATCCTGTCTCTCCAGAACAGGCTCCCTTCCATCTGTTAATAATTTTAACCATTTAATAACTACACTCTTTCTGCCTTTGTCTGCAAATGATTATACTAATGCAGAAAAAGTAAACTCCAGAAGATTTTTTTTAAAGTAATTATGGTTCCTGTAGGAAAACATCCAGTGTAAGACAACAACTATTGGTACAGATCAAACCAGACCAGGTTATAGTTAAGTGACAGAAACCAGGTAAAAAGCTATGAGCAACAACACAGATCATTTCATACTATTCTCTTTAGGTAAGCAGAGCTTGCTTTTGTGGCTTATAGGACTCTCTAGTCTCCTGACATGCGTGCATGTGTGTATATGTCTTAAAGTGGTGGGATCTGCAGTCACTTTGATCTCTTCTGGGAGTAAGTTTCACATTTTGAAAGAAACAAGCTATTTCCTTTTTCATTTACTATTTTTCCCTTAGCTAAAAATTGCCTTTGTCCTTATATAGTAATAATGTCAAATATATACAGCATTTGTATAACTATATAGGGTCACACCAAAATTAGAAGAAAATACTAAAAGCAAAAAATAAACTGCCAAAAATAAGTAAGCATCAAACATCTGTTAGGAGTGTAAACAGAGCATCACAAAAGGAAACAAATGCACAAGGAGGCTAGTCAAGACAGGAACACACCAAATATACATAAGATTTCTGGGGTCTTTTTTAATACATGTTTACCCTCCAAAATACTGCAAGAATATTCTGAAATAAAGGCACACCAGTAAACTGCTTACAACACTACTCTCTCTCTCTCTTTTTCACACACACACACACACACACACACACACACACACACACACACACACACACACACACACACACTTTTTGATTCTCTCCCACCAACATTCCTTCAAGTCTGCACATAAAAGGGAAACATTTCCCATGGAAACGTATTTTGTCTACTGTCATTTCTAATGCGTGTTTCAAAATGAAACTAGCCGCCAGAACTGGCTTTTTAATAGGGATGGTTTACTTTGTATGAGCTATGACATAAGCCATGTTGATAAAAACAATTTTCAAACACTTCACATTTAGAGAGCACTTTGCATTTTTCAAAATGTTATATAAAACATGACTAAATTCCCACAATGACCGTGTGGGGCTGGTAACTATACTGGGCTCTGTTTCTTGGTTGTGCAAATGATGCCAGAGTGATTTCGATACAGACAAAATAATCACTAGGAACGTGGAAGAGGGATAAAGTGCTGCTAGCATGGGCGTGCAATTCATTGCTTGTGTAACTTGTTGAACCACCCATAGTTGGGTTCGGGCCACAGGGAATGTGGTCTGTGCAAAGTGAGACCTGTCTGCCATTACTAGCTGCTGCACTCGTGCAGCAATGATGTCAGGGTGACTGAACTCAGGGTCTGTCTACATAGCAGCTGGGAGCGAGCCTCCCAGCCTAGGTATACAGACTTGTGCTACCTCCACTCAAATTACCAAGCTAAACACAACAGTGTGCAAAAAGAACAGGAGTACTTGTGGCACCTTAGAGACTAACAAATTTATTAGAGCATAAGTCTTTTCGTGGACTACAGCCCACTTCTTCGGATCCGAAGAAGTGGGCTGTAGTCCACGAAAGCTTATGCTCTAATAAATTTGTTAGTCTCTAAGGTGCCACAAGTACTCCTGTTCTTTTTGTGGATACAGACTAACACGGCTGCTACTCTGAAACAACAGTGTGGACACTGCGGCATGGGCAGCGGCTCAGGTGAGCCATGGGAGCTTGGACCCCGGGAGTCGAGCAGTCTTGGACTTGGGTGGCTACCCTGAGCTGTCACTCGTGCTGCAATATACACACTGCTGCATTTAGCAAGTTAACCTGAGTGAAGCTGGAGCTAGTGCGAGTCTGCCTACTCTGGGGGCTGGATGGCTCACGCCCAGCTGCAGTACAGACATACCTTCAGCATCTAAAGTAAAGCAGGTTCCCCCAACCCTCCAGTTCGACCAGGGTGCAACTCTGACTTTCAGGCAGCACCTGCACCAGCTCACAACGCCAAATTTGCAGTGCCGACGTTAGAACTCAACAGTCATTATTGAAACATGATTCAGTATGAAACTGTTTTATTCTCAAAGCAAATTGGCAGCATGCCCACTAGGCCTAGCTAAAACACCACCAGAGACACCAGCTGTCCACTGTAGCTCCCCGAGCTTTTTAAACTCCTGCCTCCACAATCATTAACCTACTGAGCCAAGCTCGTCAGAAAACAAACATTTTTCAAACTCTGGGGTTTTTTTGTAAAAAAAAAAAATTAATTTTGAACAAAACTCCCTGACAGCCTCTATTGCTAGATTCCCCTGTTCCTGCACAGCTTGCAGTGAGGAACAATCCCCAAGAGGCCTTTGCTGTGCGGGCATATTATGCAGTTAGGCCATGCCCACTTCCCTATATAACGGTGCTGCCCTTAGTATATTTTAATACCACCACCACAGATGAACGTCACTCACATTTCACGCCCTCGCAGTTGCCTGATTCACATGCGGAATCCGTTTCCACACCAGGAACTCAATTTGACACAACATCCCTGACTAACATCCCTATTTCGCAGATGAGAAAACTGAGGTAGAGAGATTAATTGATTTTTTCTGAGGCCTCACAGCGAGTCATAGCCTGGCTTAGAGCAACCAAATTCCTAGCTCCCATAGCTGAGCTCCACCAATCTCACTTGCCTTTTAATATTTTCAAATACTTAACTGTGGATTTTGTATCCATTATTCTCCCCTTGCTCAGCTTGAGCAACTGGGCTGGAGGCTGGGAAACGCCAAGAGGGAAGGAACTTTCCTCCTCAAGCAGTGAAGCAACAGCGATGCAGGTCTGCAGCTGCCACGCCAATTTAATGGCTAGGGCAGCAGCTCTCTTTCATAGGTAGAAGAGACTAGAGGATCTTCATAGCATCAAATCTCTTGGTCTGTCTCTCTGGGCTCTGTACCATACTGGGGACGTCACTGACCTCCCCAGCCCGCTCCACAACCTCTCCAAATTCTTTCCTTCCCTATGCACAGTGACACTGTTGCTACAAAGACCTTTTGCACTTCACAGCGGGGGGAAGGTTTGCCCTTGGATTAGTAAATACAGCCAAACTATTTTCTCGTGCAGCATGTTTACGTGGACTGGGCAGGGGGAAGAAGGGCTGTTTTATGTCTGAAATGGAAATGGCTTGGCAGAACAGTTGGTGAACTCATTACCTATTTAGTGTTAAGACACTACTTTATGGGTCTGGTAAATAAAACCCACTTACATGAACCAGACCATGTGGTGTGCTCTCTGATCAATATGTTATCACTGGAGGAGGGTGGGGAAGAATGCTGCCCTCAAGGACCAAAACAAAGATATAATTTCTTGACTGGACAGATGGAGGGACAGTATCTGATCTCATATTACACACTGCCATCTGGAAGACATTAAGCACAAACTGACCCCTACTTTATATGCCTCATTATTTGTCCTGTCAAAGTGCACTCTATCTGAATTCTAAGACATCCCTTATGGGTAAACATACACATGGAACCAAAAGCAACTATATATAAGTAACCCAAAAAGGTGCTTTGTAATTTGATTTGATTGCCGCTAAAGTGGAATAGCACTGAGCCATCTGTCTTGAAATACACTAAGTTTTGAACAGAATAATGAGGGATAGGAGGCAGACACTGTGTGTATGTGCACTGAAAAACTTTTCAAAGTAATATCAAAAAGCAACTGTGGAATAATTATATACAAAATGCTGTAAAAGCAACAGCAGTAACATGGCTTTATTAGGCTAAATAAGCAAGCATAAATTATGCATAACAGAGGGTGTTGGAAGGTGAGTCACCACTAATCGATAAATGTAACAAACATTTTGCTCCATTGTTTTAAACATCCTCCTTGGTCAAGAAGCACCTGATTCTGATTTTATTTACACCAGTTTTAAATCCAGAGTAATCCTGTTAACTTTAATTATATTGTTTGTTTTATACCAGTATGAGATTTTTACTGCCTTACTTTTGTTTGTTTGGAATGGGAGTTTAAGAAGTGAGCTCTAGCCACACTGAGCTTGAACACTCTTCTTCCAGGAGGTGAAGAGGTGACGTTCACAGAAGTTATAGCAGATCTATCGCCATGACACTGCCAAGTGCCCAGGCAAGACAAATACATTGTTAGCAAATAGCAGGGAATGAACACAACAAGGAGTCTGGTGGCACCTTAAAGACTAACAAATTTATTTGGGCATAAGCTTTAGTGGGTAAAAAGCCTCACTTCTTCTGATCCAGGGAATGAGAGTTGCCAAGAATAACAGGCACACAGGTACAAAGAAGATAACTTGGCTTTGATGTCTAAATTAATCATTGTTCTTATTTTCTCTTCTTATCAATCAATCTCAACAAGAACCAACCTGTGCAGTGATTTTTTAAGAACATTGAGTTTAATAAAGTTCTCTGGTTACAGGTTCACTCTAATTGCTCAGTGTATTACTCGCTTGCCTTTTAATGCACTTTGACAATGGATTGAAGGGATTTCTAGTTTCATGCTAAATACTTCTATCCCCAATTGCCATTTTGTTACCTCCTGCAACAATGTGTGGTGAATCACTGCTGATATCCTTGCACCTTCCACACTGACATTATACAGAGCTCAAGTCTAGCCCAGACTAAACTGATCCCTACACACTGTACTCCTCAGCAGAAAATTTGCACTGCTACCCAGCATAGATTGGGGCAATCACAAATAATTATAGTATTAAGCAATAATACTCCTATTAAATCACGTTAACATGAAAAAGTCTGTGGCAGTAACTTCTGGGAAGAAATGAGAAAAATCAATCTAACATCAAAAAATGGTACCTCCCCCCATGTCAAAATCTTATGAAACCATTTCTTCTATTTGATACAATTAACCTTAAACTTAGCATCCATGGGAGGAAGACAGACATACCTCTGACTTATAGGAGTTCATGAGGTTTTCAGGAAGCTAATAATGAAGATACCACAGGAGATTGATCTTCCTGAATGTTTCTAAAATAATAGCTAGTTGGCACTGTAGATCTGTCTGTCTGTCTCTGTAGGGGCACAAACTAAACATCCACCCAAAGGAAGCATTTCTAGATGCTGCTGAAATTGATGTTGTAACCCTTTCTTATTCCTCTGCTGTCAGAAAGAAGCTCATAGCTTCAACTCATTAACAGTTCATTCTCTTTCCAACAGGCTCATCATTATGGTAGAAATTCAGAATTATAATGATGAGGAAACCTAAATCAGTGTAAACAGTAACCAATTACGTTTGTAAAGGAGCCATCGATGAAATCTGCATATTAATTAAAACCTTGCAGTGACAGCAGGAAGAAATCACTAACTTCTCATCCTTATCTCCCCAAAAACATATGCTAATTACCCTTAAGTTGTTAGGAAGAGTTTTGTTTAACTTGCCTCTTTTCAACCTCAATTCTCCCTATTGTGAATTAAAGTAATATATTATTTGAAATAGCAGAGGGAAAAAAAGACGGGTTAAATTTTTAAAATGTCAATGTGATTTAGGAGCCTAACCCCTAGTCTACACTAAAGGCAAGGCAAGCGTGGGAGTCCCGGGGGGGCCTGTCTGGGGGCGGGAGTGTGAATAGGGGCCAGGGGACAGGGAACAAGGGGGATTGGATAGGCATGCTCTTAGTCCCATTTTCAAAATTATTAGGCAGTTAGGAGCCTAAAATTCATTGGCTGTATATTCCTTAGGGCCTAAGTCACTTTTGAAAATGACTTAGATGTTTAAGAAAATTTAACCCTAAAACTACATCTACTGTTGAAAGTTTAAAACATGGAACTCCTATGCCTCAGCCCTTCCTTTCTTGAAAGTTCAACTGCAAACAATATAGGTAAGAGCAACAGTAATCTGCTCACATCACTAAAAAAGCAGCATATAATAAAAACTGGAATTTCCAATCCACTCCAGATAATTAACTTTGTTAATATCAGCATAATTCCAGCAAAGAATCTGGCAAATTTAAATATTAGGAGAAGAGGTCTAAACATGAAGGGCCAACTCACCTTGTGCTGAGAAAAAGGTGTAAGTTAATAAAGGTATAAATTGCATTTGTCTGTGCCACCAGCCTTTGCTGTGCCCCAGGGGGACTCACTCGCCCGGGGGAGGAATATGCTACCTTTCTTTGCAGATTCTATTTGAGGGGGCAGCTTTAAATTCTGCCATAGATTCTACACACGCTTCAGTGACAGACTGCCAAGAAGAGGCACTGAAACGGCTGGATGCACTAGACATACCCCTATCCCAAAACCAGTGGCTAGTACCCTCCATGACACAAGGAAGTTTTCAGTTGCTTTTCATCACCACGACTGTAATGAGACCCTTACTGTACCTTGCTGCAGTCAACTCAGCAGCACCCAGAGCAGCAACATTTTCACAAGGCAGAGAATCAGCTAACAGTTGTTTGGAAGAATCAGTGGAAGAAGCCAATTTTATGACATCACCTGGCACAGGAGAACTGTATAAAAAAAAAGAAAGAAAGAGATATGGAAAAATGGCACAGTTCGAGGTCTTTGTAGAATTACAATTGCTTTTAATCCCTACATCTGGAGACATTGTTTAGCATACGTAGTCTATAGCAACCTTACGTATATGTTTCCATGTGCATTACCTAATGCAGGGAAAGAGCTTTTTTAAAATCACGGATGTGCATGGCTCAACTGTCTAGTCTTTGTGTGTGCACATGCCTGTTTGAAGTCAACAGGACTTTGGCCTGCATAAAGACTGCCTTATTGCATAATAGTGAGACAATGTCAGTTTTGCTTACAATGCATGGGGAAATAAACTAGTGTTTGACAATAGAAATAGCAATATTTCCTTATGCTGAGATTCAGAAGAACTTCTTTCAAACCAACAAGGCAGAGCTGCACACACAAGGGTGAGGAGTGGCTGGGATGTAGTGGGAGCACTAGGAGAAACTGAGTCAGCCAGAATTCCACCTGGAGCTCCCAGTGGGTGAACACTGTAGCAGCAGCTCCAGCCATCCTTGCAATGGGTACAAAGCCCACTCTCTCCCCACACTGCTACCAGTTCCATTAGCTGCCAGAGGGAGAGCAACTCTGGTCACTTCACGCTTTATTTTCTGGTCATCTCAGGACTGTGCCTGGCTACAACAAAGGGGCACAGAACATGGGAGGGTTCCTTCTGCCATTGTCCCACATCCTCTTGCATATCACAGAATCATACAAATGTAGGGCTGGGCTGGAAGGTACCTGTAGAGGTTGTCTAGTCGCACTGAGGCAGGACCAAGTATACCTATATATACACCGAGTATATCCATGCACAGCAGGACACAATCTGGATCTAAAATCTTATTAATACTTTCTGGTGTGTAAGTGCTGAGCAGATGGATCAAAGTCATGTTACGTACCAAACACATTATCAAATCCATAAGGAAAGAGCCTTCTCTGAGGAAGTTATTTCTGTGAAGTCACCAGAGTCACTGTACCGCCACAAACCACAAGAGAGCAACGCCTTCGGAATTTATTATGGACTCCTTTTGTCAAATTTGCCCAGATCCTCAAAAGGTATTTGAAATCAATGGGAGTTAGGGTAAATATCTTTGAGGATCTGAGCCATAAAGACCCAAACCTTGGGAGATGCCAAGTAGCTCCAACACCCATTGAAGTCAATGGGAATTGCAGATGCTCAGTAATACTTAGTAAACTGAGGACTCCAGTTCCACATTTGGACATTGAGAATTGATCCTGAACAAGAGTGCCTAAGGCTGTGTTTACACTACAGATCTTACAGTGGCACAGCAGTACCGCAGCAGCTGCACTGCTGTAAGGTGCCCGTGTAGCCGCTCTGTGCCAACAGGAGAGAGCTCTCCTGTGGGCATAATTAAGCCACCCCCAACGAGCGACGGAAGCTATGTCAGCAGGAGAGCATTTCCTGCCAACACAGCACAGTCCACACTGGCACTTTTGTCGGTGAAAGTTATGTCCGCCATGGGAGTGGTTTTTTCACACCCCCGACTGGCAAAAAAATTTTCCGACAAAAGTGCGAGTGTAGACATAGCCGAAGTTTCAAGTTGGGCTCCCTATTTCTGACCCAGTTCTGCTCTCTGAAATATGCCCATATTACTCCCATTGATATCAAGTGAATGGAAGCTTCGAGCATGCGGACTCAGCCAAAACCTGATGCTAGGAAAAGGGTATGAACCTACATGTAATAGCTGGAAGATGACCATGTGGACAGATATAATTCCAAATGCTAATATTTCACACCAAAAACAAACAAACTTGACAAATGTTTTACCAGTAGAATGTTCCTTCCATAGATAAGCTGAGATCTAGCTGCTAAACAAGATACTGTACAGTAGTACAATTTAGTTTAAAAGGACACAACAAGGAGTTAAACTGCACTGTAATGATGCAATATTATATTGGCACTGTCTAAAAGTTACCATCTGAACATATCATTATTTTCATATATTTTTAACCAAAATGTAAAGTAACAGACTCATACGAGAAAAATAATTGGTAAAACTTTTTTTTAAAAGTGTAGGATGTCCTTACAATTGCGTCCCTTACTGAGCTAGTGTTTTCTTCTACTTTTCATTTCCTGTTGTACTTATGGTCACATTCTGAACCCATTCATGTTGGTGTAAACAGAGAACCCCCAATAACTTCAGTGGAGTCTTCCTCAACTTACACCAATGCCAAGGGGAGCAGAACTGACCCATTGTGCTGAACTAAATTTCAAAATGACAACTTACCACATTTGCCTGTTTTTGAAAGGTGTAATATTACTTTTATGCAACTATTGGTAGAAAGCTAGATGAACAAAGGTCCTCATTATCCCAGGTTAACATCACCTCAGGGATCAGCTCTTGAAAGGAAATGTTTTGCCAAGATGTTGTAGATTCCAAAGTTTTCTAGTTTAGTTGGTAGAAGGGAGTGTCTTTGCCTTTATTGAAAAAGGGGATATATCTTTTTTATTAATAAAATGGATATTGACCTTGAGTGTCATCTCTGCAGTTGGTCATAGGCCATTTCTTACATCGGTGTTGTACACATTTTTAAAAACTGAGCCCCATCCAGAAAAGTGAAACCAGCTGCTCTTCTGCTACAAGCCTGCTAAGTGCTGGGCTATTAAAGGACTAAACATCTTAAATTATATCTCTATGTCCCCCAGTTAGTTCAAGGGGTCCCATTCCTACACTAGCTTGGAAAATGCAGGTGCAGAGCTTCTTAATATGATGATACTTCCTCTCCTTTCTTACATGCTTTGATTTGCCATAGTATAGTTAACATTGTTGACATTTAAAGTATCATCATTGGTATCCATGTTAGCACCTATTGAAGTGAATGTCATCAGACCTCTTTTAGGCTCTTTGCAAACTCAGGCAGATGTGTCTTCATTCATTATATTTGCCTTACATTTTAAAGATTTGCTTTGGCAATGGCAACAGGGGTTTGTTTATTTTTCAAATGAAAGCTGAACCTCTCGAGAACAACTGGGAGGTCTGTGTGTGGTCCCCCATCCAACCTCACCTCCTCATCTTTTGCACAATCACAAGGTGGAGCATCTTCCCTTTTGGGAAACACTCCCTTCAAAGGGGAAGAAGTTGGTGGATTTTAAGTATTCACTAAGTGTGCAAGTTTAACTAATTAGCTCACCTTTGTACACTGCTTTGTGGTATTAAGAGCTAGGTAAGTGCTGAGTATTATAACAATTATTGACAACACAGTCACTAAGAGTCTTCTGTAGGTACACAGAAAAGTACAGCACAGGTCATGGCTCTGAAAGCTTTCTCACATTGCCATGCTGATGTACCTGAATCTTCCATAACCTGGAGGGACCAACTGTAGAGATAAGAAGCAGATTACATTTCCATTCTCATTCAGTCGTTTGTATCTCTTTGATTCTGACAACAACAGCAGACACCAATCCCCCTAGGAACAGAAGACCAAGAGCTTGACTGCACTGGCACTTTACAGTGCTGCAACTTTCTCACTCAGGGGTGTGAAAAAACACCCCCCTGAGCGCTGCAAGTTTCAGCGCTGCAAAGTGCCAGTGTAGACAGTGCACCAACTCTGCGAGCCATGCTCCCAGCACTGGGAGCTATTCCCCTTGTGGAGGTGGGGTTTTTTTAGAGCGATCTCTCTCCCAGCGCTGTGCCGCAACTACACAAGCTACGTTAAAGCACTGCCGGTGAAGACGTGCCCCAAGTCTTTTCACACAGGTCACAAACTGTACAACTTGAAACCCCTTTTGAAACAGAAAAGATGGTAGTGAAGCAGTTTATTACAAAGCCACTCTACTGGACACTGGTCTAATAATAAAGGGAACCCAAAAAAGCCTTCCATCTAGTTCCACAACAGAAATTCTTTTAAATCAGAGCCATATTAGCCTAATGCACCCCTTTCAGATTACCACCACCACGAGTCCCTCACACTACTAAGAAGTCTTTCAGGACAACTTTATCTCAGCATAAACTCTGCATAGGGTGATCAATAAGGCCTCTTTCCATTCTATTGACTGAGTTCTGGGTCGAGTGGAATCTACTAAAGAGATCTACTAAAAATTACTTCCAAATTCTGCTTATGGCTAGCATGACTGAAATATTTTTCAAAGGAAAAATACTTCACAGTTTAACAACCAGCTGCTTAATAACAGCTGCAGCTAGCACACTATAAATTCAGTCAAAAGACCAAAGGGCTCAGTTTGCAATCAGTATGTCACCCGGCTAAAACTTCTACCAACAAGTGTCCTTGGTCTCTAGTGTTTCACAGTTTTAATCTTAAGGTATTTGCTTGCCCTTGAGGAGATGCATTTTCAAATCATTGCTGGGGAGGCACATACATAAAGTCACTAATGAGTCTCTCAGATGAAGTTTGCCCCAAATTCCTGATGTGCATTAAATATAAATGAATAGCGAATAACGGCATGCGTCTGTGATATTTCTTCTATTTGAGAGACTCAAGTCCTGCTTTAATAAAAAAAAATGCAGCTGATTTTGACACAGGTAAATTTTTATTTTTTAAATAAGTAAAAGCAAGGTTTAAGTGGTTTGCTGACATGTGACAATGAGTACTAGCAGGAATGAGCTGACTCATCAGGGATGAATATAGCTTTGCTTACAAAATTAGGGCTAAATATTGTCTTGGATCCATGTACAGGTCTCCCATTGTTATCCACAATATCTGTACCCTAAACCAGGGGTGCCCAACCTATGGCCTGTGGGCCGCACATGACCCACCAGAGCATTTCATAAGGTCCGGGGTCTGCTTCAAGAAAATACACTAATGGATGATTCATAAGCATTTTGTCGTGACTTTTACATCATTTTAGTTTACACAAGTGTGTAAATAGACAATACCGTACCTAGAAACAACCTATCTAAATACATATGAAACAAGCTGAACTTAAAATATGTCAGTACCAGTGACTTTAAATCCTATTAAAATATGTAGCATCTGTTTGGCCCACACTAGGTTGTGCTTTGGTTTATGTGGCCCTCCTGTGTAATAAGGTTGGGCATCACTGCCCTAAACAACAATTTTACACTAAAGTTTTTAAAAATCTTGAAGTCAGGAGGTTATGGGGAGAAGGAGAGAGAATCCTCCAGGCTGATAAATACTTTCCCCTTTATTCCTTCCCCTTCATGTTCTTTCAATTCAGAAGGGTTGGCTACGGCACCCTTTGCAGTCTGTCAATAACAGGCTCAGGTTTGCTCTGGCAAAACCAGTAAGTGTCCAAGTCCTGCTATCCTCCAGTTATCTGCATATTCCATTGCTGCTCTTAATATCATGCAGCCCTGTGTGACTGCCTGTTTTTCACATATGGTAAATCCAGCCCTGCTTGAAGTGATTAAGGAAAATGCTGAAGAGTAACACAAAATACTTATAAAGGGAGAACTGAGCAGTGTTTGTGTTGTTGGCCCAGCATATTTTTAGAGAAGAGGTATAGGAAGGAAATGTTGTCTAGTGGTTAGAACAGGGGCTGGGATACAAGACTCCTTGAGTTAATAGTAATACCATATATATAACTCAGGACTGATATTAGGCCAATCAGTCTCTCTGAGCCTCAGCTTACCTGTGTACAAAATATGTGCAACAGTACTCACCAATGCCAAGGCTGTTGTGAGGGTTAATGATATAATGCCTGTAAGTGTCTTATTAGTATACCACATATTAGCAACATTTTGTAATGGGAAGAGGTCCAGTAGCCCATCTAAGTTAGTCCAGCTATCTGTCTAGATTGCTTAATGTTCCTTTTGTTTCAATAAGTGCTTGACTCAGGCCTTCTAGGATAGAGGCAGAGTTTTAGCTTCTCTTGCTTTCTTTGGAAGTTTACTCCACAAATTAGTTACCCTTGATGATATCAAGATTGAATTGAGGGCAGAACAGCGAGATAAGCTGCTGTAATTACTCTGCACACCCCTAAATACTTTTATTCTTTAAAAAGGAAAATGACATTTTATGATCTCTGAGATTCCTATAAAGATTATTCAACAGGCTTAAGAGAGAACAAGCCATTTCTGTGCTGGTGTCAAAAGGAGACAGTATCTCACTCTGATAAACAAATCAAAAGTGTTAACTCAACAGCAGTGAAGGACAAATAACATTCTCCTTCCTCTATAATACCTTCTTCAAGGACATTTAGGAGAGGTCTCTTAAGTGTTATAGCAGAAGGACAGCGACTACTAAGGTTAGTTCTCCTTAGTATACACCGAGTCATGTTTTTGTAACAAATGCTGAAGTTTAGAGCATGGCTTATATTTCCTAATTAACTAAAATGAAGCCAATGTAACTTTTAATTATCCAAAGTTTTAACAAATATGCTGTTATTTAGAAGAGCTAACAAATATTTATTGGTGCTTTAAATGCAACAGAAGAATCTCCCATCAGATCCTGCACGTATCTCCCTTCACACAGTACTGGTAGTGCCTAAAAACCTCAACCAGTTTGGGTCCCATTGTGCTAGACGCTGTAAAAACAGACAAGACATAACAAATGAATGGGACAAATAAGAGGGTCAGGGTGGGACAGGGCAGATGGGGTGTTGGAATTATTAATAATGTTTGAAAATATGAATACGGGAAAGTCCTAACACCAATTTAGCCATTTTTTTATTACATTCAAAGGCCAAAAGGTACTTTATGCAGTTGCGCTAAACATGCCCCAAAAGCCTACATAATAAGCAATTTACTATATTCAAACAGTAACAAAACATTTATAAGCATTTGATTAAGACACTTACAAACGGGTTAAACCCAGGGATGCTTAGACCCATATTGGCTGGCTCCAACGTGGTTAGGCAGGTATTAGCAATGAACCATTTAAGTGTTTACTTTTTTATACCCTTTAATAAACAAGTGATGTCATTGCCAATTACTGATTTCAGCAAAAACCAATTTGGTTATTCACCCTTATTTCCAGTCTTAATTCAGATAAAAATTTACAACCTCCTTTCTTCCAAGGCCCTTCCTCCCCCCCTTCTTGCTGTTCAACAGTTTTCCCATTGCACTTGGGTTCACACAGGCTTTAACACTGGTGTGTGGGTTGGGGAAGAGCTATGTTGGCTTATTTTAAGACAAATTTTCTTTCTTTGATTTAACCATCTGCAGTCACCTCAAAGGCCTTCTTTTTAGAAATTTCCCCTTATCTCATTAGTTATTCTTTGAACCAAACATTTGCCATACTTTTCCCCGTTTGGCTTTATAACTCATTATTTTTAAGGCCTTCCTTCTACAGCACTTGCTAGTCCAGGTCTTTCTTTACAACACAAATACATTTCCTTAACCAAACTTAAGTTAACTAATTCTTTAATTTTATACTTATCCTATATGGGTAACAAATATAATATGTTGTTCCGACAAATATAACAATATCCTGGACAAATCTTACTGAGTTTAATACCTTGGGGTCCATTGTATTAAATATCCAATTGTTTATGAGTTATTGTGAGATTGTATGTATCTTTAGGACAAGGGGGTATGCTAATATGATTCTTCCAGCTATCATCCCTTTGAAGCCACTCCCTGGAGAGGGGTTCAGTTATACTAGTTCAAACTGAATTCTCCAGGAACTAACAGACAAAGAAAGGGTTTTTGGACAAATAGCCTGGTTTTAAACAGGCTCAGGGGTTTTATTCCAATCCAGAAAACGGACTTCTTAGGGAAGGGTTGGAAGATAGACACTGACGAGAGCCCATGTGGAGATGGGTGTGTGAGAGAAATCTCTGGTAAACTTAGTAGAACACACGTAGGTTCTTTCATTGTTTTTAATATATATTTTTCTGTAGCATTTTTACCTTAAGGATAAAATATGCTTGCTTGGAAGAACTGTGTGATAACAGAGCTGTAGCAATTACACCATGTCAGGTCTCTGAGGAGAGGAGAGAAGTGAAGCAGGCCTGCTTAGGCAGACTGTCTTTTGCTGGAAATAATACAGTGAAGGCAGGGAACTGTGCAGCCTGGAAATATCCCAGTCAGAAGGGACAGAGATGTGGGTCTCCACCCAAGAAAGGCAACAGCTGGGGAGCCGGAAGTCTAGGAATAGGTGCCCTTGCTGAACCACTAAGGAAAAGTACAGGTGCAGTGGCCCTGAACTGTGCCAGCTGTCCCTAACATTCCTTCTCTAACTATTCTTTTCTCTACCATTCACCAGAAGCCATAATTCTTGCCAGGTTACGAATACTGGCTTCTGTGGAAATAATTCTGATGTCACAAATGTATGATGCCTTCATATGAGGAATAAGCAGCCAGAGCAGAGAAATTCTTCAGAAACAAAGATCCTCAACCAGAATGTCATGGACGCTAGGTGACTGTGTAGAAGAGAATGGATAGGCAGCAAGAACCCTCTACCCAGTGCTTACAGCTCCGCACAGTGACTGGGCACAATTGCTATATGTGCAAGAGCACAATTAGTGTCACCTGTAGCATTAGCTATCCCAAAGGAAGTCAGGTGGTGGGAGAGATAAGCAGCAAAGTTGGCCTGGCTCAAAGGGCAACACAAACTATAACTTCCAAATGGTTGGCATAGTAGCTGGACTCCTCAGAAGCTCTTTAAGAAAAGTCTGCCTGAAACACTAGGCTTCCTGAAATCCCTCCTGGGATACAGCTCCACCCTGCTTCCACCCAACATAGTGGCTTCAAGGCACAAGGTAATCCTCTCTGTGTGCAAAATATCCTTGGTGACAAAGAATGGAAGGGAGATAAATGCAACAGTTGTATTGAATAGAAGCTGAATTGTTTCTAAGTAGAATCTTTTCAAATGATTTCCTCAAGGGAGATACCCATCTTCTAGAGACAACCCCAACTGAACTTATGTTGCATTTTGCAGTCCCTGCCAGTAATCACAAAATACCACATACTAACTGGAAGACAATGGCATCCCAGTCTCAGCAAATCAGAGCACCCAATAGCAAAGAGTAATTTTCTGAAGTGTTACTTTTCTGGCAGTATTTATGGAAATGCTGACATGATGAAGAAGTTCCCTCAGCAGGTAGTGATGTTAAGTCATAAATTACTTTAGGGCCTGGAATCCCTCTCAAATATTCCTTTCAAGCACATACCATTTTGGAAGTCCCTTCGTTTTTCTCTACCTCTATACTCAATTTACTATATTAATGTGAAAAAACACAATAAATCATTAAGATAGAAGAGAAAGTCTAATTGTATGGAACGTTATATTAGTATGATCAAGTTAAAAACTACAATTTAAGGTGGCATACCATAGTCAGTATGTACTTATAGTTTAAAAAAGCCTGTAAAGTAAATGTACTGAAAGAGCATCAAAGAGTAAAATACTTTTTGCTATGCCATCTGTAAATAGCAGTAAAAAGTTGTCTGAAATATTACAAATATAAATAACTGCACAAGATGAATAAGCATAATGCATTTGCTACATTACTGCCACAATAACTGTCAAATGTTACAGTTGTATTTCAGCTTTTTAGGACAGAGTACTCAGTCACGCTGTGATGTAATTTTTATAGAATTTAAAAGTCTCCAATTTATGAATAGTAAACTTGAGTCAGAAGTTTCATTGTGCAATATAACTAACCCCTAAGTCTCCATTGAACTGCTAAACACATGCTGATACGAGAGTCTAAAAGGAATCCAACCGCATTCTATAGCAATAGCCACAAAATCCAAGTCTTTTCAGCTACTTTGCGATAATGATAGTTAATCCCCATCTAATTCGAGACTCTTAAAAAGCTCAATATAGAGTTATATGAAAAGACAACATTCTACTCAATATGAATACTGAAGACATGTTACTCTTCAAAAGTGACTGGAGAACAGCGTGGAAGCAGCAAAAAAAGTGTGACATCTTTTATAAAGAGAAATAGAGTTTCCATGGCAGGACAGAAACAAACTACTTTTCATTTTTAATCCCCAAATGCTTTTTTTCAAAGTTATTTTAAAAAACACTCCATACAGAAGTTTAGTTGCATAATCATTTTTCTCAAACAATTCACACTTACCAGTGTCAAGAAATAATAGGCAGCTCTGCCATTCCAAATCATCCTCAGCTCAGAAATACAAAACAAAACAAAAACACGCCCACCAATTTAGCACAGATTCCTTTCGGAGAGCAATTTCTAAACTTCCATCCTTCCAGTCCAGACTTCAAAGTCAGACTTGAACGGGACGATTGACTTAACTATATCCACTGCTGAATCCACTGAAAGTAAAAACTTATCCCAGTCAGCCAAAGAAATATTCCAGAAACCTGTGTTTGGTGCTGCATTTCCAAAGTGCTTCTCTTCTGAATGGAAGGCTGTTTGAAAGTTGAAACACACAAAAGGCCAATGACTATAAAACTGGAGCCGTCTGACAAAGGCTCCTCCCATGAGGCTCCCCAAGGAAAGGCCAGTATCTAACAAACATGCAATTGCTCCAAAGGCATCTGATCCTGCTTGGGTCAAAGGAATGCAGGGCTGCGTTACTGTGGCACGCCTCTGCATTTCTGGACATTTACACCATGATTGAGAGGAAAGGATCTAATCGATCATTAAGCAAACTGCTCCTGAATTTGTAGGAATTTTGAGCTTGCTCTCTCTTACACACACACACACACTCTCACACACATAGTCTCTCTCTCTCTCATACACACACACACACACACACACACACACACACAGTAAGCCAGTGAGACTGACACGTGGTTTTCATTCTTTTCTCTTCAGTCTGTTACAAAGTTTCTTCCAAGACTTTTTGAGTCATGACAAGCTGATAGCTGTTTTGAGTTTTCACAACACTTTCCACTCTGTATGACACTAAAGACTTGTACAAATTAAATGATTACAAAATAAACAACAATCCGTGCAGCCAAGCCACACAACTTGATATTTAATTTTTAAAGACACTTCGTGGAACTCTTGATTGTTGATGTTGGCAGAGTGCTTGGCCTAACTTGAAAGACGAACTTTCCAAAGTTCCAAGATGCAGGCAAGGTTCTGCCTAGTTTTACTAGCTATTATTGAAGCCTTACTTGTTTAGAGTTGTAAACTTAAATCCAGACCCTTTAAGTGTGTCGTTAAATTCCAGAAACATATGCTATAGCCCTGTAGCACAATGAAGCGGAAAGGGTTAGCTGCATCCCTAATTAATCCCTTCAATTTTCTCTGGATGTAGGTCACCACAACATAAATATGTCCCTGTGAATATGGAATTATATCCTTATTTTCCATTGATTTTTACAGTTCTGTGGCCACGGTGTATATACAAGTTGCCAGCAACCAAGGGGTTAATCACCAGGCTATTTTATACGTAAGTCTAATTTATATAATAGAAGATTTAATAGATTCACTGCTTACCAAATGTTGAGTCCAGGTAGTTGATATAAATGCTTAACTATAGAGGTTCAATTCAGCAAAGTTAAGACTCTGCATGGCTATGGCTATAGAAGCCTGCCGACTCCCACAGCTCAATTGTGGGGCAGGCTAATTGAATAAGGCTTTTGTCCTTATTCAAGTGACAAAACTGACTTATTTCCTCAGCTTCAGAACTTGATCTCTCAGAACTTTGCCCCAGCTCTTGGTCTTGCACAGAACTTAACAGTACTGCACGCCTCCTGTTTATGCTCATATGGATCAAGATGGCTAAAAGTAATGATGTCAGCTGGATCGCTCTGAGCATGAAGCAAGCAGAGCTGAGCATTTAGAAAAGTCACTAATATTTTCATTAATTCTGACTTGCTTTTCTGTCCAGCCATTTTCACACCCCTCCTCGTTCAATTTTCCCATAAAGCATTTGCCAAACAATTAGCAATAAATTAAGAAAAAGCAAAATCATTAATAAAAAAAAAAAAAATAAAAAAACGAGGAGTCCTTGTGGCACCTGAGAGACTACATCTGATGAAGTGGGTTCTAGCCCACAAAAGCTTATGCCCAAATAAATTTGTTAGTCTCTAAGGTGCCACAAGGACTCCTCAGGTTTTTTTGTTTGTTTTTTGCTGATACAGACTAATACGGCTACCACTGAAACCAATTAAAAAAGGGTTAAGCTTGACAAATAAATTGGTTTGCTACAGATAGCTCACTCAGCTCCAATACTGAGAATCGGCATCAGTACTGACAGCAAGAACTGAGATCCGGAGCAGAGGTAATATTACAAGCAGCTGCTAGAGAGGATGATTCTCTCTCACCTCCCTTCTTCCCCCTCCCCAAACCTGAGCAGCAGGAAACCAGGAATGGAAAAAGAAGAGTTAATGGGATTTTCCTGGTGCAGGTAGGGGCTCCCAGCTATCCTCTGGTGCATGGGGAGTCAAGGGGGGAGGAAACAGAACAACTCCACTTTCATCTGGAATCCATTTTAAAAATAGCTTTTGCAGGTACACTAGCCCTAGAGGACAGAAGAAAAAAAGGAAGAAACTGAGTTGCATTAAAGGCTCCTCTCTCCCAACAACCTTGATCTTGGCAAACATCCATAGCCAAAGCTTATCTGAGTTCTTGCTGATAGGGCCAGTTCTAGCATTTTTTACCAGGACTGAAACACATGTTGCCACCAACTCCCTGCCACCAAAAATATTACTGACTCAAGTCCTATCTTTCCAACCACTGAAATGAATAAACCACTGCCTGACTCTTGAACACCATGCTCACACCCAACTCTGCATTAATGTGAATGAACAACACCGTCTCAGACGACAAAAACAAACTGGGTAATCATGGGGAGGGGTCATGAGATGACTTTTTGGCTCAATTAATCCGTCCCCTCCCTGTTTATTCACTCATCTCTTATCGCATCTCTAATCCCAACTCCTTCATTCATCCAATGCCATTAAACTTGACGCCTCCCCCCACCCCTTCCATTGGCTGCTTCTCCAGCAATTTATTCAATTTCTTCCCCAATGCTCCTCCTGGTGGACCTGGAGTTGTTACATAATAATCCAAGAACACTGATAATTTTATGGATACTGTATGTGACCTGATTAGTAAAATGAAGTTACTGTACAGTGTGTTATTAGACATCCCTGTATGAACATACTGATCTAGCTTAACAGGAGACTGATGGAAAATGACCAGGGAAGGAATAAGCAATCTCCCAATAAATACTTTGGGGCAACTACAAGACAGCAGCCTGCATCCAGGCTCCAACTGGAAGTTACACAGCTGCTTTGGTAGGAGTCTAGAGATCAGAAGGATATTAAACAGTTAAAAGGACGCTCCGGAGAGAGCGTGTTGAGTGTGCTCTTCCTGGTGAGAGCGACTGACCTGGACGACAGAAACACAGGTCCTGCCAGGGTAGCTGAAAGAAGTTGGGGTCTTTCCCCAGCTTCCGGGGAATGGTAAAACTTAGGGAAGGACTGGCAAGCATATAGGGTGTTTATTGTTTTAAGATCAGTTTTTCTCTTCAACGCTTTGGTTCTAAATAATGTAATTCTTGGTTTTAATAGTCTGTCACTATGAACCACTGGACAAAGCTGCTGAAGAGGAGAGAACTGCAGTGCTGAATTTAAGTTAGGATTGCTGAGGTGATTACAGTTAGTACCTGAGGTCTGAGCCGAAGGCCCAGTCTGAGAATGGGAGAATCATGTGATTCCACCCGCAACAGAAGTGATGGCTCAAGACCCAGGACCTGAGTGAGACTTCTCTCCAGAACTTCTGGAGGAGTCAGAGATGGTCAGCCCTTATGCACGAGGTATCCTCCCTCAAGTGAACCACAAGGCCACTACCTTTCTCCCCCTTAACATCACTTCTCACCAAAAAGCCCCCAAATATTTGCTGGGACACCTACAAGAAAATAGACAAATTGAGGATCATTGATATTTATAGGGGGAAAGCCCAAGAAAGGATTGTATGTTTTTATCCCTCCTCCGCAGCCTTCATTTATTAAATGGTTTAGATTTAGCTCTCTTCTGGCTAGAGACTGTGTCTTATGTTTGGACAGTGCATAGCATTTTCTGTGTACTACTATAACAAATCATCATTATCGTAACAACAGTTTACATAGGAGGGTGGAGGTATGTATCTTTAAATCCTGACCCCCTAGCCCCCAGCTGCAAAAGCAGACCCCGCTGCTGGAGAATTGGGAGGCAGCTTGTTCTGTGTGCATTCTGATGAGTTTTAGCACTTTGGACCCAATCCTGCAATCAACAGTATACATTTGGGCTCCATGGAGGCCCAGCACACCTGGTACATTACAGGATTGGGGCCAAACATAACCTGTTGCAAACATTCTCCTTTGAGAAATAGGGAAGTTTATCATTAGCCCCTACCAAGAGGTGACACTCCTTGTAGCCTGAGTGGCGCACTGCACTCAGAACCCGTCCCATCCCCACCCAAGGTTTTTTCAATCAATTATCAGACTTAGGTTGGTTCAAAAACCTGCACCCCCATCATGGGGTCTGATTTATTCAGTTTTCTAGGAAGGATGACTTACTTTGTTAGTTGCCCCAGGACACCCATCTTTGGGTCCCTATAAAAGTCCTGCTCAGCTCTTCATCCCGGTTCAGGAGACACGCCTCCCAACCCCCTTCCTGGAGCTGGAATTATGCTTCAAATTCTTACTCCCTCAAAACAGGAGTCCCCCAGCTCTCCTCCTTGGAGCCAGGTCATGAGTTAACCGGTCTCCCTGTCTCTCTTTGAACCAGAGTCCATCCCCTCCCCCCCCGCCCTCCTCCTGGAACACGGTATATATACACATCAACGAAACAGACACTCTGTCTCTTTTTCTGTCAGGAGCCCTAGCCCTCTTCCTGGACCCGGGTAATTCAGACAGTTATTACCTCTCCATAGACAAAAGTCTTAGCTCTCCTCCATGGTGCTAGGTTATAATGTAGGGCCTGAGTCAGCTTCTCCCTCGCTTGGCCCATTTCCCCTTAATTAATCCTCAGGCTAGAAGTATCCATCAGGCAGCATTCTGCTATTGATGGTGTCTGCGCTGCTATGAGGGAGGAGACAGTTGGGTCCCCTACTCCCAGCTCACCCTCAATTGGTTGGGTGGGAGGGGAGCCTTGCCCCCACCCTCTCTACAAGGCTCCTGTCCCCAGGGCCCTTAAAGATTCAGTGATGAGATTTTGTCTCAAGCAATAATTATTCCTAGGACCACTTCCTCCCTCTCTCTCAAAATATTGGCTCTTTCAAACCTTAAAGGGCCAAGCCATGTGACAGGTGGGCTGACTAGTAGCAACCACTACCCTTAAGAGGGCAGACTCCTCATCACAGTCCTATTTTACAAATATGGAAACTGAGACACAGAGAGCTTAAAGGCCAACACTTTCAACCTGGGTATCCAAAGTTAAGCACCAAGTCTTTAATTCTGGATTCAAATGCCTAACTTTAGGTGCCCACGTTTGAAAACTCTGTGCTATGTGACATGACAAAGGCCACAGAGGGAGTCACTATCACTGCAGGGATTTGTCCCATTTAATCCGTGAGACCATGCTACTGAAGCTGACCCTCCTTGTGGCTAGAGGAGCTGCCTCAGTGCAGGCAGACATCTGGCTGGGAGCTAACAGTGGCCCTAGCACAATTAGTAGTAGCTGGGCCAGCACTGCCCTCTTCAGCTGTGAACTTAATCTGAGGTTTTTCAACACACTATGGCAGTATAGCCAGCCTCATGTTTTCAAAAAACTCATGAGTCAGACCTCAAAATGTTCTCCCCACCCCCAAATAAAAAAGTTGTCTATGCCCCTCTTTACTGAGTACAAAACACAAACACCCACAGACCTTTTCTGCAAAATGGAATCTTATATTTACACTGTTTCCTGTACACGAATACAGCCTCATGAGAACTATTTGTGGTGGCTGAACATTAGAGCTGTGCAAATCTCAGCAGTTTTTATTTCTTAAGACTTTGAGAGAACCTCTCTTTCAAGTTAAGTTTTGCATAGGGGTCTGAACCTCCGGAATATCACTAAGTCTCAGGTTTGAGCAAACCATATTCAAATTTGGAACCACCAAATTTTTCCTGGTCTGGGGTCAGAATGATGGGAAACCAAAGACTTTTGCATAGTTTCCAGTTGAAAACAAAAATTGGCCCAAGCTATCTTGAAAATCAGCCCAAGTTTGCTGAAAGTTTTGTAAAGCTCAGTGATCAATCCCTTTGGCAACCCCAGCTGTTATTTGTGAAAAGAAACAAACAAAGGAAGCAAACAAACAACTAGTGGGACTTTGTGGAGAGGAACCCTACTGCAGAAGATTCACATATCACTGTAGCATTTTCAAAAAATTTAATCAAATACTTACATAATTATTGTAGGTTGCCACAGTAATCAATTTAATATTTTGCATGAATGAGAGGAGGAATGAAGCTATCACAGTGAATTAACACCAATCTATTTTGAAACAGACAAATCATAAAACTACCTTAATTGTTAGAAAACGACCAATTGTATGCACACTTGGGAAGACAGGACTAGAAGTGATTGAGTCCAGACCTTTGCTATGGCAGGCAAGCCTGTGTATAATCAATTTTGCCCTCCCTTTGAAAAACAAATCCAGTTTTCAGTGAGCGCTGAGTTATTCTTAGCTTTGATGCGTCTATCAGCAAGAAGTGAATAACAATGTTATCATAATAACAAATTCCAAAGGCTTCACGTAAGCTCATAAAATCAAAAGGGTTTTACTGATTACATTGTTTTATCTTTCATTAGCCAAGTTAGCTGTGAAAAACAATGGGGTTCAAAGGAGTAAAGGCAGGTTGGTGACCTTCAGGTGCTTACGAACAGGAGCATAAAAGCAAGCATGTTGCCCTTCCCTGAGCTTTGCATGGGCTCAGTAAGTATAGAGCACATCATCTACAGAACAGGAACCTATACTTTCTAGGAACACTGGTCACAGATTGCATCTGTCCACAACATCAGAATAAATGAGTGCATGTGTGGATGAAAAAGAGTGGCTAGTTATGGGCCAGATTGGCAACCGATTTAGGTCCTGTCCAATTTACAGATCTCCTACCTCCTTCATTTGCTACTGGGGCAGTTGAGAGAATCTGAAGGGCTCAAGCTAAGACCTTCCCAGTTTAAACACGAAGGGAATGTTAGGCAGGGTGTACCCGGTAAAGAACACTTGATTCTACAATGCATCCCCCCTGCTGGTCTTTAGAGTGTGTCTACCCTGCAATAAAAAAACCTCACTGCACCAAGTCTCAGAACCCTGGTCAGCTGACTCCGGCTTGTGGGGCTAAAAACTGCAGTGTAGACATCTAGACTCAGGCTGGAGCCTGGGCTTTGTTACCCACCATGAGGTTGTTACTCACCATGAAGTTTTAGAGCCTGGACTCCAGGCCAACCCCGGACATCTACACTGCAATATTTAGCCCTGGTGCACGAACCCCGCAAGCCTGTGTCAGCTGACACAGGCCAACTGTGGCCATGCCACAGGTCTTTTATTGCAGCATAGACATGCCTTTCAAGGCCAAGTGCCAAATTTTCTGTTGGTATCACTGCATTGGAGCAGAGAATCTGGACTAATGTTTCAGAGTAGTAGCCGTCTTAGTCTGTATCCGCAAAACAAACAGGAGTACTTGTGGCACTTTAGAGACTAACAAATTTATTTGAGCATTAGCTTTCGTGGGCTACAGCCCACTTCATCGGATGCATAGTTTGTTAACTTTCAGACTAATGTTGGCTGACTTTCAGACTATGCTGTGAAGACCTATTTTCCCAGGCTCTCTCCACTGGGACTTATCAGGTGGTGGTGAAGGGATATGAAAGAATTTAAAGTAGAAACATTCTAGTGACCAGAGTCTTACTGAACTCTTTACTAAAAGAAGACCAGGACTGAAGGGGGTCTGATGGAGAGAGTCCTAAAGAAAGGGAGGATGTGAGATTGAGTTTATAAAAGAGGAGAGATCCCGATATGTTTGAAACACATTCCATGATTAGCCCTTCTCTAAATTAGGTCCTGATCTTGGAGGGCACTCAGTATCTTCCAGGAGTGTACTCTTAGAGAGTTCACAGCAAAGACACCTATGACTGTAGTGGCTAAAGTCTCAGCAAACTGACAGGACCTTCTGTCCAAGGTGAGGGGAGAGGGCACCCCTTGTGGCAGGGTTGGAAAGACTTCAGCCTACTAGGGCCGCAGGAGACTGATGGGTGACCCCTGGTATGTTTGGTGCATGTTTAAAGCTGTTTATTAGGTTTTCTTTGGCATGCTTTTACCTTAAGAATAAATGTTCTTGCTTAGAAAGAGCTGTGTGGTAACTTGTAACTGCAGGCAGTACACTGCTCATAGCCCTTGCACAGAAAGCAATACACTGGCAGACTGGCTTCCTGAGGATATCACAATGTAAGACAGAACTGTGCAGCCTCAAAACCCCTGGTAAGGAGGGAGCAGGACAAGGGCCTCTGCTCAGAGACAGATAATGGCTAGAGAGCTAAGACCTGACTGGGCACTCCTGGAAATGACCATGGAGGGGCAAAACAGGTACAATTAACCTGAAACTGTGACAATAAGTATGCAATACAGACAGACTGATCCAGAACTTTTCATGCAGCTATACAGCACCAGCGGCAAGCACTACCTGAATGCTAAAGCTTAGCTAATTTTGCATAAGTCCCAGATACTATTAACTAGGCACACTTTGGCTTCCAAGCACCTAGGACAATACCTATTTTGTCTGACGAAGTGGGTATTCACCCACGAAAGGTCATGCTCCAATACTTCTGTTAGTCTATAAGGTGCCACAGGACTCTTTTTGTCGCTTTTTACAGATCCAGACTAACACGGCTACCCCTCTGATACTCTAAGCATTCACTTACCTTTGAAATTACAAGTGTACTGCCAATTGTGGTCACTGATATTTAGATATGGGCATTGAGCCATTTGCCTGGCCAAATCTATATGCCCAACTCATTTGAATCTCACTCTGAACATAATACACGTTTGATCTTTTCCATACAAAACAGTGTCCCACCCATAGGAATTGTCAGGAAGGATAGAGCGTATGACCTTGGTTAAGAGTCAGGAACAGAGAAAGGAAAGAGAAGGAGGGAGTAGTTGCAGAGCATAGACAGAGTGAAAATGGAAAGCAAAGGAAGAGGGAAACACTGGGAATTCTGGATCTTAGAACATCTCTGAAGAGGAGTCTTTGTTGGGGGGGCACCAGCAAAGTGCAAGTGTGCCAAGATGCAGAAAAAAATGGAACAAAGCCACAACCCAAAGTCACAGAGAAAATGACTGTGTCTATAACTGCTTTTCTCTGAATTGCCCACCACAGGGTTCAGGGCTGGGACTAATCCCTCTTTACATATTCCGTTAGTAACAGGGAAAATAGACCTAATTGCAAGGTGTCCAAATTTGCAAAGAGTGTACAAAGAGAGCAGCGAGAGATGACATATGGAGAATATAAGGAGGTTACAAGGTTGAAACATACATCTGGGGAGAACTACCAGGAACATAAAAGAATCAAAAGTGTTTTAGATAAATAAGAAAGAAAGAAAAGAAGAAGGAAATTAAGAAGTCATGATGCGTTGACTACTCATACATTGAAAATATCACAAAGCAATACTGCATTTCCTTAACAGAATGTTTACATTTTATTAAACAGAAATAATGTTTCTCTAGAGACATTAAGGGACCTTTTAACTTTAAAAGCATATGCAGTATCCAAGTCAATTTCAGTACCTATGTTAAGAGTATATTTCTCAAAAATATACTTGAGTGTAATTGAAAAATAGCAAGGTCCACCTGCAGCTGGCAGGGGATGGATTCGTAAATGAATATTTAGTTCTTTGCTTTCATGCACTTATCTCCTTTTGTTCATAAACAGATTAATTGAGGTAAAATGTTTAACCAGAATGCTATGATGGGTCTGGTTCTCCATTACTGTGCACTTTGTGTAGCCAATGTAGTGATATCACAGGAGTTATATTTGGGTAAGGACTACAGGACCAGTTCCCTTGTGATTAGAAAGGTAACACTTTACTAATGGCTATTCCTATGAGGGAGAACGAGACTGATGGACTGGAAAACAGAGAGAAAGAATATGGATGCTAGAGTGCCGGGAAGAAAGGCAAATAGACAAAAAAAAATGTCTGATGAAATCAGATACCCTTCGTTTTATGTGAAAGTCAGCTTCAGCTATTTTTTGTTCTCTGTGTTGTAATCCTGAGATGTACGCAATATCTGAAGAAGGTAAAAAATACAAAATAGTGAATTCTGAAGTGGGGAATGGAGGGGAGGGGGGCAAGGGGAAGCTGCATAATCACAGTTTAGATATAAAATTAATTTTAACGCAATGATTCTGTTTTCAAATACCACAGGACTCAAATAAGCATAAAGTTCCAGCAATCAGAACCTACTTGAGTCCACAATCTGTGAAAGAGCTATGCATTCCATACCTCGCTCAGAAAGACTGTTAAAATATTTAATACTGTATTTACTATGCAGAGGGGAAAAAAAGATCAAGTCAGTATTTACTAAGGAGTCAACATTCTTTTCAGACATCTTACTAATCTTGCCAATTTCCAACTGCAAGAATAGTGCATGAAAGAAAATTAAAAAAACATGTCTAGGCCAATTTTACTTATAGGATTACTGTCTGGCCTTCGTAAATAGAATAAAGAGGGTTTTTCAACTTACTGCTCTGACATAAAGTGCTGTGATTTATTTGGCATGTAACAATATTCTTTAGCTTTATAAATGACATAGCTTAATACAGGTATAAAAGAGAATGAAAACCAATGTAAATATTGGAGGGAACAGGGTCTGCACCATTATTGCACGAGCTTCAATAGGCATTGAGTGCAATTTTCAAAAGCACCTAAGAGATTTAGAGTAGGGCTGGCTAGAAAACAAGAATTTCATTTTGCAAAAAATGTTGAGGTTCTAACATGTCTTTTCATTCCGACGTGGAACGAAAACAAGAAGGAAGAGTGACACCCACTCCAGAATAGCCAATAGCCCTGGGGTGTGGGAGACCCAAGTTCAAGTCCCTGCTCTGGTTCCTTCTTTCCCTTCCTCCCCCCACAAGAAATTCTTTCTGCTACCCGAGAAATCTTCCTTACACAAGTTTCAGTTTCAATGAATTAGCGTGTTTGGTCAAAAAACAAGCAAAACTTTTTCTCGAAAAATTCCCAACTAGCTCTATTTAGGAGTACAAGTACCACTGTAAAATGTCTTCCAGAACTCCCAAGGCACTCAAGGGCAGCAGGCATGTTGCTAATGCCACTTAAAGAATTGCAGCACACTATCATTCAACGCAAGCCAGCTCTGCTGCCTGGTTCAGAGGGGGGCCATAGCTTCATCTTTGGGGTAACTGTGCTCAGAAGAGATTGTGCAATCATATCTGCAGTTGTGGCCGGCTTTGTGGCTCTTTACACCCTTCTCCCCCTTGCATACCTACACAGGCTAGCCCCAGTTTAGTAAACTGAGCATCTCCAACCCTCTGAATTGTCTGGAAGTCCACTAATAAATTGGATACTTTGCCAAATCAACTAATCTATTCCTAGCACCTAAAAGCAGCACATCTGAGAATGACATCACAGCATTTAATCATTAAACCTCCCAGGGTACTTTTCCAAGATTGGATATTTGTTCTGGTGTCCCAGCCAAATTCCAATATAGTTACAGAAATGTATCTAAAAATGCCCATACCACTTTCAATTGGATACAGAGTTTTCTTCATATCGTGTTCTAAATGGTTATGGTGCACTGCTCAATAACGGCCTTACTCCTCTGCAGAGGTGGAGGCGTATCAGTGGTAGGTGCAATGATGGTAGGTGCAATGATTCCTAAACATAAATAGGGCCTCTGTTATTCAGCTGCACTTGTACAGGAAGTGCCTCTATATAGGGAACCTCTTCTCTCAGCATACCTATTCAGCAACAAGAGCACAGGATGCCATTCTGGTACTCTCTTGAGCAAAAAAAGGCCCCAACTAATGAAAGTGCTATCACTCCATAGTTCTGAGGATTTGTGGTCTGCAGTTTGGGGGCACGTTCAGTTCTTTTCTACATTTACCTTCTTTTCTCCCCCTAGTAATGAACACATGCAGGAGGAAAGTAGTGGGTGATGGAGTGGCCATCTGCTAAGCACCAAGTGATCTGAGCAGTACTGCCAACCCCAGGCATTCCAAACTCCAAAATCATGGGACTGGCTTGGGAGTTTGAAAATTATAAAATCTGGGTTATTTTTGTTTGGCTCCTGGTTTTTGAGCCTTTGTAGTGATATTATTGAGCTATTCTCTGCAGCCACAAGGGCAGGAAATTAACTTTTTTTTCCCTTCCATTTAATCATCATGAGACTCCAGGAACTGGGGCTTTAAAATAAACCCACAAATGTTATGAGACATCCAAACAATGGTAAGAATTGGCAATACTGCAGGAACCAATAAAAGGAAGTTTGATGCCCCTGGAGAAGAGGAAGGAGAGGATAGTCTCCCTCTCCTTCTCCTGAAGCTTCTGTAGTCACCAACAGCTTGGCCTGCATCGGAGACCAGCCAACACAACCCTCCTGTTTCTACTAGTAGCACTTTGCTCCACCTTCCCCCAGAAGCACAAGAAATTCTGGACCTGAAAATTAAGAATTCCATCTTCTAAGAAGGAGCTTAAATAAACAACAATAATTCTACCTAACACAACTGAAATTTCGTTATAAGGTATCTTGGAATGGACTAGCGTTGAAAACCACCCCTTACATAACACAAGACACATCATTTTTCTTCTTCTAACAAAACACCTATTTCCACTCAAATACCCTGCTTTGGGATTTTTCATGATTGGAATCTCCTCTTCCCTACCACAGATAAACATCGCAGGCCCAAATTCATGTGCCATTTTCTCATGTCTGCAAATTTTACCCTGGATATTTACTATAGCAAAGGGACAAATGGATACCACTTTTTTGAGGCAGAAGATCCTGTCACTGGGATATATGGGACAGAGTATGAAATTAAACAAAGGACATTTTAGGCTGCATATCTGGGAATATTTGCTAACAATCAGACCCACTGGATTGTGGAATGTGAAGGAAGCCCCTGTTCTTGAGTTATCTAAAAATGGACTGGTCATTACTCTGAAACAACAGGGAATAAACTAGCTGGCTCAATAGATTTTTCTAGCTCTATTTTTTTTTTAATAATTGCATATTCTTATAAGAAACAAGACTAAACAAAGGCAGGGTCTCCTCTCTTTACCTTTGGAAGTCCTTGTTGTGTGAAATCTACACACAGAGAGATTTCAAATTGCTCTGCACACAGTATAGCATATGTACTGACAGTCATATAGATATAAAAGTTACATTTGTGCTTACAGAAGTAGCAGCTGCTTGTTGGTACAAAATACTCATACTGAAAAAACAGGTGACAATGAATTCAAGCGTATACAAGTATTAAGCAAATAACTTATGAATTGCCAACAGCTGTTCCAAAGACCTCACCCTGTTTGCCACAGGTATTAATTTAAAGAATGATACCCACCCTCATTTAAACACGTACACACTCTTTCTTGGCTTCTGAGCTATTCTAGACCAGGCAGACAGTTGGTATGGTAAATTTGAAAACGACTACACTATGAATCCTCCATCCTTTTTAAAAACAGACAGGCACACAAAGGAAAACAAGCTCAAGAGAGATTATGCAACTTGGTGTCTAATTTTATCCAATCAGTTTACAAACAGATTTCAAAGGAGACCGAAAGAAAATAAATTTTGTTGTTAAACTTTATCACAGTTTGATGGCTTTTTAGTGTATATTTTGTTCAGAGAAGTATGCTGTATTGAGCCTTTGTCCCAGAATTACACAGAAAGGAAGTAAAACCCCTATTTTTTCACCATAATGGGCAATATTAAAGGATGGAGGACAGAGATTTTAATTTTCCCCTCATATCACTGTTTTACCATTGCAACTTTAAAGAATGTGGCATTGATAAACATTATTTTTCCTTCCTATTCAGTTACATCTTTTTCATATCTATAATACCAAGAAAGAATGCATCTAAATAGAGCATTATTGTCCTCTGAAATACTTAAGCTTTTCACAGTACCTTTCTACTCTGATGTCATCTCTTGCCTCATCTGAGGTGGCCTTGGCTGTTACAGCTATAGCATCCTTTTCAGATACAGGAAGGAGAGAATGACAGGGCTCAGGGAAGTTGCTGAGGTTATGGAAAAAGCAGTGATATGATTAGTTAGTGGAAAAGAGGTTCTAGGTTGATATTCTTTTGAATTAACATGTATGCTCATACTAGAAATTCAAAATAGTGCTGCAAAAATGTACAGAAGAAAACACTGTTTTCATTTACTGTTTTTAAAATAAAAACCATGTTTGAGGCATTCTTGAGCTCCCAACAAAATGTTTTGCACATACACAAACCCTGATTAAGAAAGCTACACATATGAATTCCTAGCTCGGTACACAGATAATATACAAATGCAACCTCAGTTAATTGAATGTCTTTGGGGACACTTAATATTATCAAACAATCAATTGCATTGTTAACGTAATTAGCAGGTGTACTCCCTCCACCCCCTCCTCTCTCTCTCTGTATTCATCTTTTGTCTGTCTTCTATTTAGATTATAAATTCTTTGGGGGCAGGAACCATCTTTTTGTCCTGGGTTTGTACAGTAGCCTAGCAGAGTGAGGCACTGCTCCATGACTAGGGATCCTAGGTGCTATGGTAACACAAATAATATTCAATATGTCAGGGAATGGGACTGTTTTAAATAATAGTGGGTCAAGATAACTGAGGTTAGAGTAATCAAGGTTGTAAGGTAGCTGAGTTTTTTAACTTTCAGATTGCAGTCTACAATGAAAACACTGCAGGCCCAATTTTTCAACTAAAGCACACCTATTAAAGGCTTCTAAGTGTAATTTACTTTGCTAACTTTAGGCAATGCAGTGTGAAAATTGGGGTCATTACAGAATCACGACAAAGGAGTTTAAGAACTAGGAAAGGTCAATGGAGCTTTTGAAGATCAAGGTCTTTTCAAGTCCCAAAAGGTCACTTCTATTATATTTAGACCTTACAAGGTATTTAAAATTTCTTCCACTTAGACCAATTTTTGGTTAAAAGTCAATGGTAGCCATGCTCACCTGAAAACCTGCACCACAAACAACAGATTTATATGACTAAAATTTATCCCTCTGCAACCGTAGGACAATGACAACTCTGTCTCACAAAATTAATTTAAAATAAGTACCTTTCTGTAGGTAATCCTTCAGTAACCATGTCCAGAAGTTCATTGATGTGATGTTTCTTAGGCTCAGTGAATGAAGGGGTTGGTACCTTTCCTTCGGCATTCAGCAGTGAGCTGTCATGTTCTGAATGCATCTTGCTCCATTGATTTTCAGAAGCAACATTAAAATCTGTACTTACACAATCCGATTTGGGCTCCATCCCTGTAATAGTTTCTGAGTGATGCTTTTTTGTTTCTGTCCCTTGATCTTGAATGCTTGCTTGCAAAGCTGCATCACCTTTACTAATTAACACTGTGCCTGTAATACCTGTTTCAGGGGTGTCTCCAAGTTGTTCATTGCCACATATAGAAGCTTCTGCCACTGCTGTGCTGAACATGGTGTCACTTTCTTCCTTCACATCCCTCTTAGTCACACTGCTGAGTTCATGTTTAAAGTCAGCCTGGGAATGATCATCATGGCTTAGTTCATTTTTAAAGTGATCTATTAACCCATGTATTGTTGCTTCTTTTCCCTGCTGTGAGTCTTGAAGATTTCCTAATATTTCCAGGCATTTTCTACTTCCCAAAGCATCCAGCATCATATATGTGTCATCCTGAGGCTTAATTTCATGCACAAGATTATTGTGAGTGGATTTCTCTTGGATTTCACCAGACAACATACAAAGATCATCTCTTTTTACTTCAGCTTTGAAGATGTCTCCTTGGACAATTGTTGAGGCTGACATGTTGCAGGTACCATTGACAGTGCTTGGTTCACAGTCTTTTCTTTTCTTCTGCTCATTTGGCATAAAGTCCTGGCACTGATTTTCATAAGATATTAGATCTTCTGATTCTGCATTACATTGTACAATTAAATCACATTCCTCAGCCTCTGGGATGGCAGCACTTTCTAAATCGTTCTTCGGAACAGTGCCTGTATCTTCTGAAGAGGTCCCAGGAATTGTGGGCTGGTCCTTATTGTCATAAGATGCAGTTAAGTTTGCAGCTTCGGTCCCATCAGATGAAGCAGATTCCAGCTTTTCTATTTCTTGGTCCACAAGAACTCCAACATTCACACTGCTAGTATGTGTACCTTCCTCTCTTTCCATCTGACTACTTTTTGTGCTTTCAGTTTTGTTGTCCAGCTTTCTTAAATTCGTAGGAGGCAGTTCAACAGATTTAGAACCATCCAATTTGGAAACTTTCTTTTCTGAAAAGGTACCTGGTTGTTTATGTTCCTCGTTTTCTGGAAGTGTTAGTTCTCTGAGCATGTCTTCTTGCTGTGCTGACTTCTCTTTGCTAAAAATCTCAGAATCCAAAGGCAACTCTTGTCTCTCTATTTCTGAGTCACTTTCTTGTCCTGCGTTATTGATGCTTCCATCAACACCTTCACCTACTGTGTTAGGCTCTGAAAAGTTCTCAGCACTTTGCAGAACTGGTATATCTTTAACCAGGGGGCTTTGCCCACTGCTTGCATAAATTTCAGATGATGGTTGGGGTAATTCAGTATTCAGAGCGTTGCGCACAGGTTTCTCAAATATTTTACTGAGATGCTCCCTGAAATCAGGAAAGCTGGCACCAGCGGCAAAGGTCCTGGAACTCGGAACATCATTCTCCCTTTTACAGTTTTCTGCAGCCTCTTTGGAAATATTTATTTTTGTCTTGGTTATGCTATTATTCTCTTTCAAAACATTTTCAGTTTTCTCTGCACTTCCAGAGTTTTCTAAGATCTTCCTGTACTTGTCATCTATACAGATATTTGTTGCAATTTCCTCATTACATCCTTCTTGTTTATCAGTAGATGAAAGACTCAGCAGCCTCTCTTCTAGGCTAGGAAGACTGAACAGAGACTCCGCTGAACTGTCACTTTCCTGTGCTTTGAAGTTTACATCACTTTTTGTTCCTTTAGTTTTAATTGCAGATATCTCCTTCTTCAGCTTCTCAAAATTAAATTGTGTTAAGTTTCCTGCAAACTGCCCTGCATCAGCAGAATCTAGTATGGGTGAAATACTCTCTCCTTCACACTGGAAACTTTGGCCAGGAATACTTGTTTCTTTCATAGAAGTATTTTCTAAATGTGCTGCTTCAGTGCTGTTTTGATCAGCTGTGCTTATTATCCCTGGTGAAATGTCTTTTAAATGCACAGGTACGGTAGCATCAGCTGTACTCTGCAAATCAGAAGCAACTTCTATGACATTTTGGCATGTTTTAACTACAAGCTTATTATTTAGTAACACACCCACAATACCGTCATTCTTACAGTTTTCAGGTTGCTGGCTAGCTTCACTATGATGATCCAATGCAAAGGTCGATGTAGAAAGAATTGGGAATTCTTCTGTTTCAGAGCCAGCAGGCAGATGCTCATTCTTGGCTTTTTTAATGCAGTTTAATGTATATGAAGCATTGTTGGGACCCACTTCCCTGTATTCCTGTAATGCAGAAGGATTTTCCTTTGCACCTGAATTTGCATCTACTTTCTGATTGCTTGTCTCTGTGATAGAAGAGTCCCTTTCAAAATTTAGTTTTATATTTTCGACTTTTGGGATGATTTCGCTGTCTGAAGTCAGATCCTTTTTTGTTTCTAGAACTGAGCCTTTCACCAACGATCGCATTTTTTCAAGGTTTTCTGAACTAGGTACTTGAGTATCATTCTTGTTTTTTTCATACATATTGTCCTCAGAGTCATCATCAGACCATGTTATTTCAATATCAGTTAGTGAAGCCTGTGGTATATCAGTGACACTTATTGAATTCTGCGCCCCGGGAATACAGTCAATAGCAGCAGCACTGCTTACATTAGTATTGTCTGCTGTCTTACATATGCTGTCTGGCTGTTCATTTATGTCAGATTCTTTTGAAAATGCATCATCTTGACATGCTTCTTCATGCTGACTGACTGAGATCAAAGAATTATTCTCCTGCTTGGGCTTGCTAGAGATCTGCCTACTGAAGCGATTTCCTTCTGCCTCTAGGTCAGTTTTATTTTGTTGAGTGCAGTCTTGCAAAGTAGCTACCTTCAGATCAGAAATATTCTGCAAATGCTCAGTGTTGCACATGTTCCCTTTCATGCAAGCAGTACTTTTATTTGAGTCCTCCCCTGGCACTGCATCAGGATTATATCTGAATGGCTCTGGCTCTAGCACAGAAGGTGCTGTTTGAGGGCTGCTTGTAATGTCTAGAGACATATCTGATTTGCTTCTGCATACGTCCTGACAGTCACTGTGATAACTTAATTCCACTAAATGCTCATTTTTCTGAGCCATTTCTTTATGTTCCTGCTCATCAGTACCTGTGACAGTATTCAGATTGCTTTGGTGTTTGTGTTTTTCAAATCCTATATTTGAAATGTGCTGTTGACTCTTTCTGGCAGCAAAGTTGAGGCGCTCTCTCTGCTCTGTTTGTGGAAGGGTTATTGAAACATCTCCCATTTCTTGCTTTTCTTTAATATAGCTTTTAAGGGTCTCTGGAGAGCCATCTTTGTCACTCTCGGATGGCTGTTTATTCTCAGTTATGCTGCTATCATGTAATCCTTCTAAACTCCACTGCTTTTGCTGGGGACTGAACTCCTCAGTATTTGCTGATGCTTGAGAGATGTCAGAATGAACCACTTGCATACTTTTGTCACTTTTTGCAGCCATTTGTTCCTGCTGAACTTGCTTTGGTGTGTCAGATGTGCATTCCTTTTTCAGTGCCAAATCTTTATCATCTACATAGCTTTCCACTTCAGCTCTGCATTCCTCCTGCTTAATTTCATTATTTTCTTTAATGTCTACAGCACTGCTTTGTTTAACAACAGTTACAGGTACGCACGCAGGATCACTATTAGGCACCTCCGCTACTTGTCTGTTCCATTCTTTGCTTTCACAAATACGTGAGGCCTCCTGAATTTTTGCTTTATGTAGTGCAACACAGTCAGTAGTTCCTATCAATTCACTTAAGCCCTCATGTTCAAGTTCTGATTTGGGAGTTTGTCTATTTTCTTCAGACCCTTCATTGCTTTGAAACATTTCTTGATGCTTAGTTTTGCACTCTGACTCCAATACAGCTTCTTTAGCAAAAGTGTGTTCCAAGGATTCATCTTGCTTAGTTTGCATAATATCACTGTCCTGAGAGTGCAGAAGCGGTGAACCATGTGCATTAACTGAACAAACCTTTTCAGTCATTTTATAGCCTAGCAAGGCTAAAGTTTTGTCTTCTGTGTCAGTGTTAAAATGATCAAAACTCAGAGGGCATTCTTCCCTGGCTAACTGTGGAGTTTCCACAAGTGGAAAGCTGCACGTTGAGGACAAGTCGTGTGGGGCAATTGCTTTCTCTTTGCTCATTTGTTGTTCAGGTTCACACTGGAAACAGAGTGAATGATCTTCAGCTACTTTCAAGTTACTCTCTGAATTCAGATGCTTTTCCACAGCTTTTTCATTTATGTCACTTTTTAAAGTCTTGTCTGAAAAGCTGATTTCTTTGAAATCATCCCCCCAGTTGGCATCCTTTCTGTCCTGCTTGTTGCTATTATCAAAGTTCAATAGTATCCCTTCTGCCTCATTTAACCCTTCAGGTGATGCACTGGTTGCTATAACTTGCACTTCCTCTGTTCTGTCCTTTCCCACAGAAGTTTCAGTTTTTTCTGCAGGTACTTCAATGTCAGTTTCTTTTAGATTCAGCTCTGTGGGTTTACTCCCACAAGTTAAATCTAATACATATTTTTCCAGTGCCAATCTTTCATGTACCATGGAATCTTCCTTGTTGGAATTCATAGCATTTTCTACATCAGAAAGAAGGATGTTTTCTACTAACACGATATCAGCTTTTATTGTTTCATTAATGCTGTCTTGATCTTTTGTGTTTTCAGATGTGAGATCTGTTTTTTGCTCTCCCTCTGCCTTAAGCAACAGAGGCACATTAAAAGGTTCAGTGCTAACAAACAAATTCACCTTTTGAGGCTCTTTTTCAAAACTGGGCTCCGCTGTTTTAGAAGTTGGTTTTTGTGCTTTACTTCTAACTGGATCGTGGTGTTCATTTGCAGATACAGATTCCCCTGAAGGTTCATCTGTCTTTGGTACCAGGAACAGGTCTGAAGAGTTTAAAGTGCAAGGTGCTGGTTGCTTCCCATTGTTTTCAGAGAGATGTAGGTTTGGGTCATTCCCTTTAGTTGTGGCTATATCTCCTCTACATAAACTGTTGGCATCACTGAACTCAGGGTTATCAACCAAACACTGAACATTCACAACTGCTCCATATTTTTCATTGTCTGAGCCTCCTGTTGTGGGATAATTTAGGATTAAGGTTTCCTTTTTCATTAACAGACCCTCTGTGCCATCTGTTTTCTGTCCACCTCGCTGTATTACAGTCTGCTCCTTATGACCCACTTCCAAAAATCCTGGCCCCTGCCTGGCCTCTTGAGTGGTAAAGTAATCTCCTGCTTCTTTACCCTGGGGTAATGAGACAGCATGCGAATCCCTCTTGCCATCCAGCTGTTCACTCTGCCATAATGGTTCTAATTCACATGAATTTGTTTGTGTAACTCCTTGTGTCAAAGTAGCTTCTGCAGAAGGGCTAGATTCTAAGCTTGTATTTTCTGGATCATTCTCACTCTTTTTGATAGAAGAGGCAGCAATATTGTCACTTTCTGGGCCACTGTCCACAAATATAGCATCTGCTGTTCCTATTTCTTTGTCATCCAGAGTGTTTGGGGAAGGCACCGTTACAATACTCTTTGGGGTTGGTAAATCATCACTGCTGTCCGTGAGATCTGCTGTGACATATTCTTTGGCACATTCTGCTAAAGGCATGGAGATAGGTAGACTTCTCTCTTTTGCTTCTGTAGCCTGTATTAATAAGTCAGAACCAGTTTGTCCTCCATGTTCTTGCAGGATATTACTCTGTGCTGTCACCTCTGCAGACACTGCACATGAATTTGGATCAGATAAACCTTCAGCAGTGTGGCTACCGATGCCTTCATTACTGCTGCTGCCAACAATGGAAATGTTTATTTGTTTCATATCAGCAAAGAAAGTGGAGCAAAACATAAAAACAATTCATGCCACTGAGGTTTCAAAGCCATGCAGTACATGCACTGAAAAGTTGACAATCTGCTTCAAGAGGCAAGATACCAGCGACACATTCTATAGTGATTCAAAAACTCATGACACTGAAATATACTTCCTCAGCCTTGTCTACTATCTGTCATACTTGCCTTATGTTTTTTTTTTACCTCCCCACATATTTGGTATTAATAATTTAATTCCTACACTACTATGTTTTTCCCTCCAAAATGCTGACAGAAAAAAATGAAAAAAAATTATAAAAGAGAGAATTGGACCAAAAAAATAATAAAAATCCTCAATTTTGCACTTCCTTCTAGCATAAACCTACCAGTGGAGTTAGAAATGTTTGTTTAGGGTTAAAGGACCTGATGTCCCTGATCATCAACATCATCATCATTTTGTTGTGCTTTTCTTGATCTTATTCAATTAAGCAATAAGGGCCCCATCTGTTAAAACACTTACTTCTGGGTGTGGTGCTTACTTCTGTGAGTACAATAATCCCATTGATTTCACTGCGATTAGTGATACTAATAAGCGCTGCACCTGATAATAAGGGTTTGCAAAATCTGGCCTCAAGACATGAATGTGTTACTGCATAAAACTGCATTTAAGCACAGTGGAGGCTAGTCATGAGGCCAAAGGTTTCCGCCCACAAACCTGCATTGTCATGCAATAATACACACTTTGGACTGGTCTACACGGGGGGGGGAGAGAATCGATCTAAATTTTGCAACTTCAACTACGTGAATAATGTAGCTGAAGTCGATGTACTTAGATCTACTCACTGCGGTGTCTTCACTGCCGTGAGTCAACTGTTGACGCTCCTCCGTCAACTCTGACTGCACCTCTCGCTCCGGTGGAGTACTGGAGTCAACAGGAGAGCGCTCGGCGGTCGATTTATCGCATCTATACTAGACACGATAAATCGACCCCCGCTGGATCAATCGCTGCCCGTCGATCCAGCAGGTAATGTAGACAAGTCCTTTGTCTGGCCTTTTTGATGTGTTGTTTGTTTTTTCAATACATATAAAAGAGATAACTGCTTGCAATAGCTATTTCTCCCCCTTAGAGAAAGGTTGAGGAAGAAGAAATGAAGAGAATAAGATTGAGAGTGTGTGTGTAGCGGGGAATAGGATATTTTCTATGATTTATCTCCATATTCATTTCACTTAAAATTGGGCTGATGATTAATCACAGTTAACTCATGCAATTAACTCAAAACAATTAATCATGTTAAAAAAATTAATCACAATTAATCGCCGTTTTAATCACATTATTAAACAATAGACTACCAATTGAAATTTATTAAATATGTTTGGATGTTTTTCTACATTTTCAAATATATTGATTTCAGTTACAACACAGTATACAAAGTGTACACTGCTCACACTATATTATTATTTAGATTACAAATATTTGTACTGTACAAATGATAAACAAAAGAAACCATATTTTTCAATTCACTTCATACAAGTACTACTTCTTGTTCAGCCAATTGCTAAGACAAAACAAGTTAGTTTACATTTATGGGAGATAATGCTGCCCGCTTCTTAGTTACAATGTCACCAGAAAGTGAGAACAGGCGTTCACGGATTTTTGTAGCCGGCATTGCAAGCTATTTACCTGCCGGCTATCCTAAACATTCGTATGACCCTTCATGCTTCGGCCACCATTCCAGAGGACATGCTTCCATGCTGATGATGCTCGTTAAAAAAAAAAAGTGTTAATTAAATTTGTGACTGAACTCCTTGGGGGAAAACTGTATGTCTCCAGCTCTATTCTACCCGCATTCTGCCATATATTTCATGTTATAGTAGTCTTGGGTGATGATTCAGCACGTTGTTCATTTTAAGAACACTTTCACTGCAGATTTGACAAAACACAAAGAAGGTACCTGTGACGTTGTGCAGTCTATATAGTTTTATAAAAATATAAGTGAATATAATTTAACTGGAATATGCTTCATGCAAAAGGTCTCTTGTAAGGTATCATTACAAAGCTTATAATCTACTGTGTGAGATCATCCTATTTGTATAAATGTACCACTCTTGTATCTAAAGCTAGAAATATGAAATATAACTCTGAGGGCCTATTGTAATTATGCAAAGTGTGGGCCATTAATAGTTGTTTGAAATCTTGATGATTCCCATTAACCAGGACCATTGTCTGCAGATGGCTGTGTTTATCTGTTAGTCTTCTTTTATGTGTGTGTGCTGGCAAGTGGGTAATGAAGTCTTGCAGTGACATGTGATCATATCACCTGACCTGGAATCCATCTTTAACCTGGGTGCTATTCCAGTGAGGGGGGGGTTGGAAACCCAGAGGGACAAAGGGTTCCCGCCTTATGCAAAAGATATATAAAGGGGTGGAAGAGAACAGAGCGGGAGAGGAGCCATCATGAAGAATCCTCTAGCTATCACCTGAGCTGCAACAAGAGCTGTACCAGGGGAAAGAATTGTGCCCAGGCCTGGAAGGTGTCCAGTCTGAGAAAAAGCTTACTGAAGCATCTCTGAGGGTGAGATTATCTGTATTCAGTTTGATTAGACATAGATTTGCGCATTTTATTTTATTTTGCTTGGTGACTTACTTTGTTCTGTCTGTTACTAAGTGGAACCACTTAAATACTACTTTCTGTATTTAATAAAATCACTTTCTACTTAATAATTAACTCAGAGTATGTATTAATACCTGGGGGAGCAAACAACTGTGCATATCTCTCTATCAGTGTTATAGAGGGCGAACAATTTATGAGTTTACCCTGTATAAGCTTTATACAGGGTAAAACGGATTTATTTGGGTTTAGACCCCATTGGGAGTTGGGCATCTGAGTGCTAAAGACAAGCACACTTCTGTGAGCTGTTTTCAGGTAAACTTGCAGCTTTGGGACAAGTGATTCAGACCCTGGGTCTGTGTTGGAGCAGACGGGAATGTCTGGCTCAGCAAGACAGGGGGCTGGAGTCCTGAGCTGGCAGGGAAAACAGGAATAGAGGTAGTCTTGGTACATCGGGTGGCAGCTCCCAAGGGGGTTTCTGTGATCCAACCCATCACAGTACCAATGTGAGATTTCTAAAGATAGCTACAGCACTCGACTCAAGGTTTAAGAATCTGAAGTGCCTTCCAAAATCTGATCAGGACAGGATGTGGAGCATGGTTTCAGAAGTCTTCAAAGAGCAACACTCCGATGAGGAAACTAAAGAACGCGAAGTACCAAAATAGAAAATCAACCTTTTGTTGGTGGCATCTAACTCAAATGATGAAAATGAACATGCATCAGTCCACACTGCTTTGGATTGTTATCGAGCAGAACCCATCATCTGCATGATGGTTGAAGCGTGAAGGGACATATGAATCTTTAGTGCATCTGGTATGTAAATATCTTGTGACGCCAGCTACAACAGTGCAATGAGAACGACTGTTCTCACTTTCAGGTGACATTTTGAACAAGAACTAGGCAGCATTATCTCCTACAAATGTAAACAAACGTGTTTGTCTGAACGATCGTCTGAACAAGAAATATGACTGAGTGGACTTGTAGGCTCTAAAGTTTTACGTTGCTTTATTTTTGAATGCAGGATTTTTTGTACATAATTCTACAAGTTCAACTTTCATGATAAAGAGATTGCACTACAGTACTTGTTTTAGGTTAACTGAAAAATACTATTTCTTTTGTTTTTTACAATGCAAATATTTGTAATAAAAATAAATATAAAGTGAGCACTGTACACTTTGTATTCTGTGTTATAATTGAAATAAATATATTTGAAAATGTAGAAAACATCCAAAAATATTTAAATAAATGGTATCCTATTATTGTTTAACATTGCAATTAATTGTGGTTAATTTTTTTAATTGCACGATTAATCGCAATAAATTTTTTAAATCACTTAACAGCCCTACTTTAAATCACTAACAATACACCATACATTTCAGGGTGCTGGGAAAGACTGGAAACCTATGCGTTGGTGGGAAGATTTGGTGTGGCGTGGGAAAATACCAACTGTTTATATCTACCAGAAACATGCTCATAATGAATTCAGAGGTAGTAAAACTTAGTTTATAATACAGTAACTCCTCACTTAAAGTTGTCCCGGTTAACGTTGTTTCGTTGCTGATCAATTAGAGAACATGCTCATTTAAAGTTGTGCAATGCTCCCTTCTAACATCATTTGGCAGCTGCCTGCTTTGTCCACTGCTTGCAGGAAGAGCAGCCCATTGCAGCTAGCTGGTGGGGGCTTGTAACCAGGGTAGTCCGGCAGCCCCGCATCAGCTCCCCCTATCAGCTCCCCACTACCCTAAATTCCCTGTGCTGCAGCCACCCAGCAGGCTATCAATTGCCAGCAGTTCAGCTGTCCTTCTCTCCCACTGCCATGTGCTGCTCCCTGCCCTCTGCCTTGGAGCTGCTCCCAGAGACTCCTGCTTGCTGGGCAGGGGGGGAAGAGGAGGGAGGCTAATGTCAGGGTGTCGTCCCCCCCTGCACCTCGCTTACCCCTTCTCCATATAGAGCAGGGAGGGGACACGGACGGAGAGAGAGACAGAGAACTTGGGGCAGCAGCTGCTGTCTCAACTTCCTGATCCACTTAAAAAGACAATGCACTTAAGAGTGAGTCAGCTTACTTAAAGGGGCAGTGTGCATCTCTCTCTCTCTCCCACACACAAGGTGTGTGTCTGTCTCTGTCTGCTATGCTGTCTCCCCTCCCTCATGTTCGTGCTACCTTGTGTGAGAGACTACATTAATAATGTGTTAACCCTTGAGGGCTCAGCCGAGTGCTAGTTCATCATTTAGCAGCAAGGCATTCCCTGGGAAATATCCCTCCCGCTTCCACCCTCTAACTTCACTACCTCAACCAAGCTTCACAATCATCATAGCTGTGAACAGTATTAAATTGTTTGTCTAAAACACATATTGTGTGTATATCTATATAATATATAGTTTTTTGTCTGGTGAAAAAAATTTCCCTGGAACCTAACCCTCCCCTATTTACATTAATTCTTATGGGGAAATTGGATTCGCTTAACATCGTTTAGCTTAAAGTTGCATTTTTCAGGAACATAACTACAATGTTAAGCGAGGAGTTACTGTATTTAGAAATGGTATACTGTGCTTTACACACTCAAAGCACTGGACAAACTTTAAGGCCTGGCTTCCTCTGAAGTGCTGAGCATCTTCTGCAAGGATGGGCATGGATTAGAGTTAAGGTTGCCACTGTCCAGGTTTTCCCAGGATCATCCCTTTTTTGAGGTAGCTGTCTGGGAAATCTGTAAGAGTGCTCAGTACACATTGCAAACATTCCAGTTTTATAAGCTCAGGATCATCCGGGTAGTCCTCGTTTTTTGTACTTCAGAAGTGGCAACTCTAACTGGACCCTAACTAATTAATTCTTGCAATACCTGTGATGTATGTGAGTATTATTTTCTCCACTGTGCACATGGAAGACCCCAAGCAGAGAGGGGAAGTGACTTATTCAGAGTCACACATTGAGTCAGTGACAAAACGGGTTAGAACTCACTATTGCCTAGCTTGTAATAGGTCTACATTTAGTCCACTACTATACCACACTGAGCCTCAGGTGCAGGCCGGCTCTAGGGTTTTTGCCGCTCCAAGTGGCGGGGCGGGGGGGGGGGGGGAAGCCGTGATCATGATCGACAGCAATTTGGTAGTAGCTCCACCACGCTGCTTTCTTCTTCAGCGGCACTTCGACGGCAGGTCCTTCCCTCCGAGAGGGACCGAGGGACCTGCCGCCAAATTGCCGCTGAAGAGCCCGACGTGCCACCCCTCCTCCTTGGCCGCCCCAAGCACCTGCTTGCTGAGCTGGTGCCTGGAGCCGGCCCTGCTCAGGTGACTAGTGAAGTAGAATGAAAACCTCAGATTGTTGTAATGCACTACAAGGTGCAAACTGCTATTGCAGCTGTAGTAAAAATCTCTCTTTGTACTGTGAAACTGTCCTCTAGGACCAATTACTTCCTTATAAGCAAGTTCCAGAATACTACCCTATTCCTAAACACTACAAAATAGTTTCCCCAAATCCCCCAAGATTTGTTTTTTATAAGACTGGTTTCTTTTCAAGGCTCAACAACTTTAAATGGCCAGCCACCTGGATTTGCATGTCTTAAAGATGAACTACAAGTCAAAAGTAAAATCGCAGTCAAGACCAGAATGTGTGCTTAATTCTATTAACCAAGCTGCAGGGAATCAATCAATCAATCAATCGGTATTAATTTACAAAGTGAATTGATAACATTAAGGGGTTTTAAAAAATATTTTCTCCACTGTGACATACTCCTGGCACTTTCAGCTCTCTAAAAATACCTCAGAATGTAGCATTCAGTGACATTAATGGTAAAATGAATGGCAATGAGATATCCGGTATCAGTGATGTCCCAAAAGGATACTCTCAGCAAACCAGAATATGCCAATGGGATTTCACTAAGGAAGGAAATAATTTCAATTCATAAAAGTTTATTTCTGTGCTAAATGCATCCCACTGCCTGGCTGGGGGAGGTAGGGCAACCACCACATACCTGGGATTAAGTCAATTTTCATTTTAGATTTTTATTCCCTTACCAGTTCACCTCTTCCTTAAAAAAATTATTTAGTGGAAGTTGTTACGTGCCTAAGGTCTGGTCTTCACCTAAAACTTGGGTTAGCCTAGCTACATAGCTCAGAGGTGGCAAAAATTCACCCCCATGAGATTGAGAACTGGGAGGTGTGGGAAATGATGGTACTTACAGGCACTTATATAATGATAGATATCATTTAATAATGTTGCCAACACATTAACCCCAGATTATGAACTGAATTATCCAACAGCTCAATAGTTACAAAGAGTAATGGTGGGGAATTAGAAATGAAGAACTCAGGCTCAGATAAAGAAAAAGTGTCAAGGGCATAAATTCTAATAGAGTCCTGCTGCTGACTGGAGTATCTTGGAGACCTGACAAATGCATGTGACATCACAACAGACTCATATTTGCAGAGTCCACATTGTGTAAGCTCAAACATCTGTAAACAAGTGTGGAGTGGTTTCATTTTCTTGAATATGGATTTGTGAGTTCTTGATCTGTCTAATGCCATGTGGGTAGCTATTTCCAAGAGCTAAATTAGCAGGCTCATTCACCAGAGCAGATTTATTTTCTTGAAAATCTGCAGGCCAAACTGTTTAACACTGTGTATGAATTATAGCCCACAAATATCCCTTTATGGCCCTGGTGTTTGGACTAAGGGAAAAATCTTGTCTATCTTATTCATGCCAGGTAGGCATGACAAGTAGGGTGACCAGTCTCCCAATATTAGAGGCTTTGTCTTATATAGGCAACCTATTCTCCCCTACTCCCCACGATTTTTCACATTTGCTATATGGTCACCCTAAAGACACGTATGATTTGTATATAAGTTTTAAACCTTAAGAGTATCCTACACAGAATCAAACTGACAATGATAGCATATGTTGTACTGACAACATAGATAACTAGTTCTTACTCTAGGTCTTCTTCTACCATATGCCAGTTTGTCTTCATTTTTTATTCTGGGCTGCAATAGAGGAGTTAAAAAACATATTTCCTAGCTATAATCCAACCTCTGTGAAAAAATATTATTCATCAGTAATTACAAGGAGGGAATATATATATACGGTATACTTCCATTATTTCAGTTATGTGGCATGATTAAAAGATGCTATACCCCTGAAAGTCCTTTACTAATGTAAAATAAATGTACATCCTCTACTGGGGTTACTTGGGGCTGGTCCACACTAAGCCCCCAGTTCGAACTAAGATACGCACTTCAGCTACGTGAATAACATAGCTGAAGTCGAAGTACCTTAGTTCGAACTACAAAGTGCTTACCGCAGGTCCACACGTGGCAGGCAGGCTCCCCCGTCGACTCCGCATACTCCTCTCGCGGAGCAGAAGTACCGGCGTCGATGGCAAGCACTTCCGGGATCGATTTATCGCGTCTAGACAAGACGCGATAAATCGATCCCAGAAGATCAATTGCTTACCGCCGAACCCGGAGGTAAGTATAGACGTACCCTCGGTCTTTCTTTGTACATAATCTGTTTTTGCTTGGTATCCTTAAAGGACAATTCATACCAAATGGTAATATTTAAAATGAGAAACACAGGAACATGCAAATGAGAAAGTGTAAAAGAACATAAAGCAGGTCTTCATTGCAAAGGAATTTTGCTAAAATTAGTTGTTGCATTCAGTGAAAGATACATCAGGCTGTAATCCTGCAAAGATCTATGCACATGTTTAACTTTAAGCGTGTGAGAATCCCATTCCATTAAAATGTGCTCAATGGGGATTACTCAAATGCTTCAAGTTAAGCATATGCTTGAGTCTTTGCAGGATTGAGCCTAAAGTTTCAAACATATAAACATTACCCTAAAACTATAGTCTCAAATAATAATAAAGTTATTTCGCATAAGACAGAAGTGCAGAGAAATATAGCTTGCTTGCAGTTGAACATTTAAAGAGCCCTGTCACTACAAAAGTTAAAAGTATGCAGCTGCTACACCTTTTAGAACATACTGTGACAGAAGTGGACTGCTTTGTAATTTATTAAACACTGTATGTTGACCTGGCTGTTGGGATATTTACTGCATAACTGTATCGGGTTAAATATTTAAATGTTTATTGTATGACATATGGGGGTTAAATCAACAAGGATGATGGGAAAACAAGAAGAAAGGTGAATCAAAGGCTCAAGAGAAGACATTCCTTGGTAAACACTTCAGGGATGTTAAGAGACAATGCCCGAACTATTAGCTGTGTAGTTCTACCTCCTGACTCCGGCCAAGTTACAAAACTTGTTTTACCATCTACAGTATTCTAATGGTGATTAAGGAAGGCTTCAGGATAACTTTGTATACTTTATACATTATTTTTTGTTAGTTAACTACATATTCATGATGCTGTAATCTAGCCTGGTTGAATTCCCTGTCACAGCAACTGGTCCCCAGTCTCTGTGTGAGAGACAGCCTAAGTGCCACAGAAAATGTGGCACTGAATAAGGTCTTGCAGGATGCATGGCAACTTGAAACCTCCTGCTGATGCTTAACTCTTTGTAGCACAGAGCTGATCTCCAAACTGAGGATCCCACAGGATCTGTCTGGATCATTGAGGACTAGCATGAGGCTAAGATCATCCATGCAGAAGCCTTTTGCCTAAGCACTTGCTCTGGGACTCTGACAGCAGGCTTCAAAGGAGCCTCCCTTGGCCATGGCTGCTACTGAGATTTTCTTAAAGAGATGCTCTTGATCTGTATTACCTTTCCTTGGTACAATGGAGGTGTAAGCAGAGTCCCCGCTGTGTTTGTACTGGGGGAAATCTGTGTTATTTACATGTGTTAGTTACATCAAGGCCAAGGCAAAGTTTGGGATTGGTTAACAATTCCCCAACAGTCCTACTGCATCTGAAGAGATGAATGGCGAGTAAAGAATAATTGCTGTTAAAGAGGATATTTAGTACTATAAAAGGGAAATAGAATCTAAAATTGGAACCTTTCCTTCCATGCTGAAAATAAGTGCCTCTCCAGTAAAAATTGTTTTTTCCATATGTTACACACTGATATTCTAACAGGAGAATGCAGGCCATGCACAATGAGTATTAAAACATTTTACAGATTGTTATACAGCTTTTATGTTTAGGTCTATCCACGTGCATGGAAAAGATGTGGTTAAAGTAGTATGAAAGAATGAGAGTTTATTTTAAACAAACTGGAGTCTGAAATATTTGTGAACATCAGGTCTCTTCCTTTTATTGTCATTGTTTTAATTTTGCCAGGATGTAATAGTTTAAAGAAAACATAACTGGCTATGTGCCAGCAATTTAAAGAGTTGGGGCTACTGAAAGCTCTTTTGCCCAAATTACCCTCTACCATCCAGGATGTCTTCTGAAACAAGAATTATTCTTTCCTAAATTTTCATCCCATAGTTTAAAAAAAATCAAAATTTTCCATACCAAAATGTCAAGTTGTCTCAACCAACTACTACAAAGCATACATTTGGGGTTGCTTGGCATTTCAGACCATGAAAAGCTACCAAAAAAGTGGTATGTTTACCATTAAATAAACTGCCTTTGGAAGATAGAGGGAAGGAGAATATGAAATTTTAGTACTTCTTGGCATTGAGGGTTTTAAATCATAATTAAAACCGGTCAAGTGTATCAAATTGTAGTTTTAAACCAAAGCAATTGTTCGTAATCCTTTGCTTCTTCAATGAACTTATTGTTTGGAAAGCCCACACACAAGAACTGCTGATATTAATATAAGGTATCTCAAACTCACGCCACATGTTAGCTAAAGCAGTTCTGTTATTTTTCATTCACACTTAGCATTTCTATACCTGCTTATAGCTGGGATCTGAGAACGTGCATCTTCACTAATATCCAGACCAGCAAAAAGAAGATTATTGGGCCCAACTCCTTGCTGGGGTTCCCCTTTCTTGAAATCAGATACTACTGACCAGCTTTCTCTGCCAGAACTGGAGCAGGAAAAAGAGAAACACTCACTACATGGGTTTTTACAAATATATTTGCTGTTATTTATCTCAAGATAACAAGAGTCTATCAAGTTTTTATAGAACATTTTCAAAATATCATCACATTCTTCCTGATAACCTTTGAAATTAGTACATTGACAGGATCAAATTCTGCTCTTGTTATCACCGAGCAACTCCACTGAAGTCAATGCAAAAAACTGAGAGCAGAATTTAGCCCATATGCTTTACAGTATGTGAACTGGATTTCTATATATTCATGAGAAACCTCACCATAATTATAGTAAGCCAGATCATTCATTAACCCATCAAAAGCCACAGGAAGGTCATAGTTAAGCAGAAAATGTGATAGCATTGTTTCCTACACATTGTCTCCTCTTGTGGGTAGGATTTGGCAGGCAACAGAAGGACAAAACTCCACTCCTAAGATGTCCTGAGATCTGTGGGTCTCTAGAAAAACCCATAAGGGACAGACCCTGTGAGAAACTTCCTGGGTCTCCTCTGTCCCCACATAGTGGCAAAGACCTATCTGAAGGCTGGCTGCAGTGGTTTTTCACATCTGAATGGCTGGAATAAAAAATACTCCGAGGAAGTTTGCAGCAGAAGAATGAAAACTTGCAGGAATAGCAAGGACAGCATTCCTCTCCAGGTCTGCTGGGAGATGATACTGCTGAGAACATTTCTGCACACACCTTTCTGCCTAGCTACAGCTCCCAACCCCAAGGAGCTCTCTAACGATGTGGAATTAATGTAGAGGGGGGCCCCATGGGCTTTGAAAAGTGGAGGGAAACGTTGCTATGCAGATAAACTCAGTTTCCTCCCTCAAACAGATTTATGGCCTTTTGAGCAGGTTTGCCCTCTCATTTCATCCTCTCCATGGGAGGATAGCAGGATGATTTGGCCCATAGTGAATGTAGTTTAAAAAAATGTCTGGAAATCATTTTGACAAGAGTTGGTTGAAATTTTTCAGATTTAAACAAACCAAGCCTCCCCCAAATTTGAAATTATATTTGCAAATTCCCCTCTCCCTTCATTTTTTTCTATAAATCCAAAGGCTGGTCAAATGTATCAAGTTTCAACATTTTGATCAAGTTTCAATTTTAAAAAGAATTGGGAGGGGGTAATATCATGAAAATTGTTTTGAAAATCCATTTATTTCCTATGAACTCTTGGATGGATTTATTGTGCTTGCATTGCATTGCATTGCTCCCAGCTATCTTCCTTAAGAATGCAACAATAACGTTAGCCTACAGTTCACTGCTGAGCAGTGCAGAGATTCTGAGATATCAGTTGTTGCTCTTTAGAACATTTTACACCTTAAGGACTCATTTGAGAATGTCAAACTCCTTTACAAACATCAGCGTTTTAAGCCTTTCAACACCCATGTTAATAAAGGGCTGGTCTACACTGGGGAGGAGATCGATATAAGATACGCAACTTCAGCTACGTGAATAACATAGCTGAAGTCGAAGTATCTTAGATCGACTTACCTGGGGTCCACATGGCGCGGGATCGATGGCCGCGGTTCCCCCGTCGACTCTGCTACCGCCGCTCGCTCCGGTGGAGTTTTGGAGTCGACGGGGAGCGCGTTCAGGGATCAATATATCGCGTCTTAACGAGACGCGATATATCGATCCCGGATAAATCGATTGCTACCCGCCGATACGGCGGGTAGTGAAGACGTACCCAAAGTATTACCATCCTCATTTTACAGATGCAGAAAATGATGCACAGAGAGGTTCAGTGCCTTGCCCAGGCTGACCCATTTGGGGGCTTGTCTATTTTGTGGAATAAAGTGCACTATGGGTGTGTGATTTCTAACGCTAACATGTAGACCTTAACAGTGCGCATTAAGGGCTCCCTCGTGTGCATTAATGTAGCACTGTTTCAGCACTATGTTAAAGTGCACTAGGGAACCTTTAGTACGCACCAGCTCAGTCTGCATGGACCAATTAATGCACAATACATCAGCGAACTTTAGAAATCACACCCACATAGTGTGCATTGCTGTACCGTGTAGACAAGCCTTGAGCAGGGACTAGAACACATTTCTCAGTCCCATGTTTTAATTACAATACCATCTTTCCACTGACCTTCCAATTTTGTTACATAATTGGTAATGGGTTGAACTTGAAAGGGCCCACACATAGATACTGTAGTGGGGGCTTGTATGTGTTTTTCTTAACAGTGTATAAATGTTGAAACTGTATAAAGATAAAAGGTGCTTTTTGATAACTGAAAAGAGAAAATAAATTTCACAATAATGCTTTGGAGTTTGGAATGAAGCAGCAGAGAGAGTAAGGAGGAACTACTACATGCTAAAGATCTTGGAAGTTAATTATTTTATAGATGTGGGTACAGTTTTCCTCAATTCTAATGAGCACCACTAATAAAAAGGATGTGTGCGTGGAGATGCAATTTCAAATATATACCCCACATTTCACCAGTTTATAATACTTGGAGGCTTTAAAAATGTGCTAGCTACCAGGCTATCTAAAACATAGTGCGAGCAATTATTAATCCCCATCCTACCCAATTGCTTTCCCTCTCTGACCCTAAAGTACACTGAGTTTTAGAAACAGGAAATTAAAGAGATGAGGCAGGAAGTGCCCACATAATGCATCAAATGGTAATTTACAACATGTTTAAAATAATTTACAAGAAATGTATATTTTCATTAGTTATCCCAAGCAAGTGTACTGTATAATGATTACCCAACCATGAACTGGCTAAGAGACTGTATATAGTAGGGAAAGAATCTGCATAACTGCATGTGGTATGTGTTAACCACAATAATAAAAAGAGAAGAGAAACATGTGCCTTTGAAATTCTCCCCCTCCTCAAGTTTACATCACAACTTGAGTTAATTTTGCTAAACTAGTGTAAATGACACATCTGGGGCCTCACTGATTTTGAAGATGCATACAGTATAGACACGTTGCGTGATATTCGGAACTAATCCAAGAAAGAACATGTTTTCATGTACAGACCTGATCAATGATATTAAAGTGATTCCACATGGGAGAGACTCATTCATGCATCGTTAGAAAGTGCAACACTTCATCAACTTAACTTTGTTACCAAGAACAACTGGGAATTTGTCCCACAGGAACTATGTCTATTTATTTATCCAACTAATTTTGATGGAAATTTTCTTATTAAAGCCAGTTTTGACTGTTGATGTTTCTTCATGCTGCTTGCCAATTTTGCTATTTAAATGATACTCTGGAGCAGATATATAGTGTGTTGTGCAGTTTTGTCACAGACTCTCTCGGACTTAACTACCTTACATGAGTGCTTTGAATAACTTGTATAGTTATGGTCATCAAAAGTAAGACGTAAGATTCTTTTTCTGTAAAATATTGTGTGCATTGAATCATGATAATCAATGGAATTTTAAAGCCTTCAACACAACAACAGGCACAAGACAGCAACCAAACAGATTTTAAAACTGGCCTCCCTTGTGTAAACCTTTTTTGCTATAAAGCTGGTTCCCTTGGCTACAGTCTTTGGCCTTGGCTACACTTGCAGCTGTACAGCGCTGTGAGGTAAACCTGTCTTCGTACAGCTGAGTAGGGAAAAGCGCTGCTGTCTGTCCACACTGACAGCTGACAGTGCAGTGGTGTGGCCACACTTGCAACATTTGCAGCTGTGTTGGGAGTGGTGCATTATGGGCAGCTATCCCACCATTCATGTGGCTGCAACGTACTTTTCAAAACGGGGGGGTGGGGTGGATTGTGATAGGGAGTGTGGGGGGAAGAGAGAGTGCTTTTTGGAGCATGTCAGCTCTCTATTTTGCAAGTTACGAACTCCCGGCCCCCTGCTCATTCATTTACTCACTCAAAGCCAGCTGCAAACTGTTTGCTTTTCTCTGTGGTACGAGCTTTGAAACCGGCACTTCCTCATTCCTGCAGCTGGTCACAACAATGGAGAGGATTGCTGTACTAATCACGACAAGGTGATTAGTACAGCACTGCAAGCGTTTACACTCACACCCGTGAGTTGTAGCCACTCTGCTGCAGCTGTTACTCCTCTCGGAGATGTGGAGTACCTGCAGCGGTGTACCCAGTGTGGACGGGGAGTGAGTTACAGTGCTGGGGGAGGCTTTACAGCGCTGTAACTTGCAAGTGTAGCCAAGGCCTTTGAAAGCCATCAGTGATAGCCTTAGGCTATCTATACTATGCACCTTTTAGCAACACTGCTGTGCCGCTACAGCCGTGCCACTACAAGGCATACAGTGTAGCCTCTGTTTGTCGGTAGGAGACTGCTCTTCTGCCAACAAAAATCTTTCATCCCCAACAAGTGGCAGTAGCTTTGTCGGCAGGAGCACTGTTCACACCCACGCTTTTCATCGGCAAAATTTTGTCATTCGGGAGGTGTGGGGGGGGGGGAGAGGGTTCACAAAAGTTTTGTCAATCAGGTTCCAGTGTAAACAAAGCCTTACTTCTTAGGCTATATCTACACTACGCAGCTTTTAGCGACATGGCTCTGCTGCTACAGCCGTGCAACTAAAAGGCGCACAGTGTAATCGCTGTTTGTTAACAGGAGAGAGCTCTCCTGCTGACAAAAAACTTCCACCCCCAAAGAGTGGTGTTAGCATTGTGTGCAGGAGCGCTGTTCACACCAACGCTTTTCATCAGCAAAACTTTTTGGTGGTGGTTTTTTAACACCTCTGAATGACAAAAGTTTTATCTTTCACTTGCCAGTGTAGACAAAGCCTTAATGTCTGTGCTTGTGAGAGTTTAAATCCAGCCTGCTGCATGACAATAGTGATTTGTTTTGTGCTCATTCTCAATTTGCATCATTACTTAAAAGAAGAAAAAGATGAGCTAAAAATCTTGGAAAAAGAACAGGAGTACTTGCGGCACCTTAGAGACTAACAAATTTATTTGAGCATAAGCTTTCATGGGCTACAGCCCACTTCTTCGGATGCATAGAATGGAACATATATTGAGGAGATATATATACACATACAGAGAGCATGAACAGGTGGGAGTTGTCTTACCAACTGTGAGAGGCCAATTAAGTAAGAGAAAAAAACTTTTGAAGTGATAATCAAGATAGCCCAGTACAGACAGTTTGATAAGAAGTGTAGGAATACTTACAAGAGGAGATAGATTCAATGTTTGTCATGGGAATGGCTGAGCCATTACAAACATTGAATCTATCTCCCCTTGTAAGTATTCTCACACTTCTTGCCAAACTGTCTGTACTGGGCTATCTTGATTATCACTTCAAAAAAATTTTTCTCTTACTTAATTGGCCTCTCACAGTTGGTAAGACAACTCCCACCTTTTCATGCTCTCTGTATGTGTATATATATATCTCCTCAATATATGTTCCATTCTATGCATCCGAAGAAGTGGGCTGTAGCCCATGAAAGCTTATGCTCAAATAAATTTGTTAGTCTCTAAGGTGCAATAAGTACTCCTGTTCTTTTTGTGGATACAGACTAACAAGGCTGCTACTCTGAAACCTGATAAATATCTTGAATAGTTTGGGGCAGTACAGTAACTCCTCACTTAACTTTGTAGTTATGTTTCTGAAAAATGAGACTTTAAGCGAAATGATGTTAAGTGAATCCAACTTTCCCATAAGAATTAATGTAAATAGTAAATGGGGGGGAGGGGTTAGGTTCCAGGGAAATTTTTTTCACCAGACAAAAGACTATATTATATATATATATATATATACACACACACACAGTATAAGTTTTAAACCAACAATTTAATACTATACACAGCAATGATGATTGTGAAGCTTGGTTGAGGTGGTGAAGTCAGAGTGTTGAAGAGGATGGATTATTTCCCAGGGAATGCCTTACTGCTAAATGATGAACTAGCACTCGTCTCAGCCCATGTTGTTAATGTAGCCTCACACTCTACAAGGCAGCACAAATGGAGGGAGGGGAGACAGCATGGCAGACAGAGACAGAGAGAGACACCCTGTGTGTGTGTGTGAGAGAGAGAGAGATGCGCATTGCCCCTTTAAGTGCGCTGACCCCACTCTAAGTACATTGCCTTTTTAAGTAGATCAGCAAGTTGAGACAGCAACTGTTGCCAGCAAGCTCCCTCCATCCTGAGCCCTGTCGTCCCCATCCCCCCC